>NC_133666.1:388105206-388349964 GCF_037893015.1 Macrotis lagotis
TTATTTCTTTTTATTTTAATTTTTTTCAATTATATGCAAAGATAGTTTTCAATATTAATTTTTATAAAATTTTCTCCTTTCCACCTTCTCTCCCCTTCTCTAAGACAGTAATCTGATATAGTTTATATATGAATAGTCATGTTACACATAGATAATTATAGTTATTTACTGTATTGTCTTGTGAACCTAACTTATTCCATCAATCCATCTTTTTATTGGTCATTATCAAATAGTTTTGATAATTACCACTTTATAAAAAAAGTTTTTTTATCTGGTATAATTAGCTTAATCTGCATTAGATAATGCATATTAGAACCATGAAAAACCTTGTCTATTCTCAGGTTCCTATTTTATATAAAATCAGATGCTTCTTTTCCAACCCTTTCAACCATTTATTACAAAGCAAGTTGAAATTGTACTGTAAACAAGTTACACAGACTAAGGAAAAAGGAAGAAAATGGTTGTGAAGCACATATGTAGAAAATATAAGCCAAAGAAGAAACTCTCAACTCTTTCTCATATGAAAAAGTTTCTTGAGGCTATAATCAATGTTCATTTCTGGTCCCAAGAGTCATATTCCTTGACAATGTTTCATCCCACAGATGGTTATCATTCTGTACCTATCTGTGTCTATTTATTTATCTTTTTTCCTTGATGGAGCTTTTTCTGCAATGTGTTATTTCCTGTTGTTTCTTTCTTTCCAATAATATGATCAATGAAAAGAAAAGATCAAGGGGAAAAAGGGAGGAATTATCACCCAATAATAGAATGGTCCGGTTCTATAGGGTTTGATCAGGTTGAAATCTTTTACTGCCATATGGCCCTCTAAAGTGCATTCACCAAAGGTCTGACTGAATTTTGTACAAAGGCTCAATATGCATGATTGATTTTCACATCAATTATAAAGATTTCTATCTTTATCCAAGAAAGAAGGTTCACACCTCATAAAGAGATCATAAATAGAGTGTAAAGTATCTTGTCTGGACATTTAAAACTTCATTGTGTCAATTAATTCACTGATTAAGGTGGGAAAAATATGCATACATATACATGATACTAACTTTTTTTCTTTCTAAATTATTTTTAGGAATGTAGGGTACAAATATTTCTCTTTTATTATAAAAATGTGACAGAAGCTATTCAACCTGTGAGGAAAAAATTAGAGGTGTAAGAATGTTACAGAAACGTCTAGTACCTTTGAATATTTGGGGTTAAGAAATAAATAAAGGTATCAGACTTTCTTAAGGAGGTAAGGATCTGAATATTCTGGAAGGGGGCAGGAAACAATTTATTTTCCTCTATGTAATCAAAACAAGTGTCCAAAGTATGTTCTTGTGAGAGAACTAGGAGAGATTGATGCTGACTTCCTCCTGTTTTGTAGCAAACTGACAATTGTAATTAAGAATTTAACCTGATGTATATTACTTAATTCTAGGAATTCACAGTAAGTCTAAATTTACTTTTTGGAAACTTTTATCCATTGACCCTTGTTTTCCCCTCTGGCAAGTAGAATTGAATGATTCTGCGATATAACAAATCTTTAGAGAGTTACAGAAGTCAAATTCTGCTTTTATATGTGTTGCTTCTTCCCGTTTTATAATTCATCAAGTTGATATCTTAGTTTTGATTTCTTCAGCCTTAGGTATTTTGCATATACTTTGTAGAATCTCTAAGTATGGTGAATAAGAATCACAGGATCATAGAACTGCAAGAAGAAAGGAACTCAGAGGCTCTCTGCTCCAACACCCTTCTTTTAAAGCTGAGGAAAGTAAGGTCTAAGGTCATACAGACAGCAAGAATAAAAGATAATAGATGAGTGAAATCTAGTTAAGTAGTAAGGAATTTGATGCATTGCTGAATACAAAACTAATTGAAGATTTTAATGAAGAAATGTATAACAAAACTTGGAGCACTATACAAAAATGGTAGCAGAATTAAGTGTAACCATGATTCAATCTTACCCCCCCCCCCCAGGAAACAAGATTTTTAAAATAGTCTTCTCCAAAAATTTCATCTGGTATAATCTAAAAATTATCTTTATACTATTTTTAATTTTACTAAGAAAAATAATCATACATTAATATACATTATAACAATATTTTTTAACATACAGTATGGTGGAGAAGAGTGAACCACTTACAAGATCAATTTGTCTTTCAAAGCATTGTTACTATAAACAGGGATCTAAAAATTGTCTGAGATGTCTGAGATTAATTACAAGAAAAATTTCTAGTCCAAATAATATATTTATGAAAAAGTAATAGACCTCATCATTTCTTAAAATTATCAGTACTTTCCTTTAAAATTTAGAAAATAAATATGTGTAATTGTGACCCTGAACCATCATCTGATGGTCTTTTTTATAAAGGAGAATGATGCATATTTATTACCAGTTTTTTAAAGAATTGGTCTGCAGGCTACACTTTTGAGAAAAAAAAATATAGGTTATGTTTCAGATTTTTTTTAAAGAAAAAGTTTTGACCCAGTTTTATCCACTGTATCATCATTGTAAATTTACTTTTCTAAAAACTAATGAAAATAATGCCTGATAATCAAAGAGAAGCATGCCAGTAGGGGACTAATCAATGATAACTACCTATTAGGCGTTTCACTAGAAGAATGAGGGGCAATTCAGTTTCCTCTAGGAACCCAACTATAAGTTTTAATTGGAGTGGAGGGGAGTGACCCAGAAGAGGATGTTATTTCAAATGGCCAATATTAAAACTATATATTCGTTTTATTAAATTTTACTCTCAGTTTTTTAAAGGATCTCTTCATTTTTTTCTGATGACTTATCAAATGAAGTAGTATTCTTTGAGCACTTTTACTTTCCACTCTTCAAGGTAGATGATCAGTCTATCCTGGAAGCAGAAATAACAATGACTTGGTTAATGAATAAAAACAAGCATAGTGCATATTATAAAAACCATTAACAAGTCATAGAATCACAAAATTTTAGGGTAGGAAGGGAAATCAAATAATCATCTAATCCAATCTATACCTGAAGGGGATTCCCAGTGTAATATACTTGACAAGTGATCACAAAGCCTTTCATTAACCTCCAAGGAAGGCTGACCTATGATGATAGCATTGATTATTAGGTAGTTTTTACTCTGATATCAAGCCTACATTTGTCTTTTTGGAAATGCTGACCTCTGGGATCTTATAAAACAAGTCAAATATTCCTTTCAAAGGATAACTCTCAGACAGTAAAAGGCAGACATCACTTTCCTACCGAATCACTTCTTCAGGCTAAATGATCTCAATTTTTTCAAAGAATCCTCCTCAGCCAGGTTGACTTCCTCTTGATGATCTTCAACTTATCAAATTTCCTCTTGAATCATGACTGTGCACTGAGAACTTCAGAAGAGATAGGATGAGAGTGCAGGGGTATAACTTCCAATATTCTACCAATCTATTTCTGTCAGAGCAGCCTATTATTCTTCTTGGTCCCCACAATTTCTCCTTATATCCCCCCCATTTGGCAGATGGATTTATTTTCTCTCTTTACTTTTTATTTTGACACTCTGCTATGAATAATTTTGATTATCTACTATGTATGTAGGTCTAAATGGCAATAATAACAATGATAAAAAATAAAACACTCTAATCTAAAAAACTACGAAACATTCTTTTAAAATAGATTCTGACCTGCTGATTACTCATAATATTCAAACTACACGACATAGAAAAATTTCAAAAATAAAGATATCTATGAGATCAAAACCATGTCAGAGCAGGTTGAAGTACATGTCATTTTTATCATCTTGTTTGGTCCTAGAGTTGTTACATAAATATGTTAACAGTCAAACTAAAGGATAGGAGATAGATCTCAAAACTTTGATTTCATTACCAGAAAAAACTCTTTCCATTTGTGCAATAATATTCGGAACATTAAATCAAATCAAATCAAATAAAGAATAATACCTTGTTCTTGAGCTATTGATTTTTGAGTCTACCAAAAATTTGAAAAGAATGAGATATTATTTAATAATAGTGTCATAATAACAATAATTATGAAAATAATAAATAACTCAATGCTCTGTGCTTGGAAAGTGCTTTTCCTTATGTTTTGTTATTTAATGTGCACAACATCCCTCCATCATTTTATAGAACAAAGTGAAGTTCAGAGAGGTTAAGAAGTTGAAAATTTAAGCAGAAATTGCAGACAAAGTTGAAAGTCGCATTTCACTTAGCTCCAAAATGACTTTTACCAATCTAGTCAGAATCAATATAGTAGGAAATCATGCTTATTTTAAAATTATATACCTTTGCAATTCTGGCAACTTTCCCTTGTGCTTTCTTTAATAGGGAGCCAAATACATTCACATGCAAAAATTAAATTAAACACTGAGGACGTACATTTAGTTAGTTAACTCATAACCTGAAATTCCTTTGAATTTCACCACAGTTAATTATATTCTGAATACCACTGCTCCTCAAATCTCCTGTTGAGGGACTCACTTGCACAGGAACCCCAGGCTATTGGAAATTGCTTCAAGAAAGATTGCTTGTTTTCTTTCCTTAAATGTTTTGTGGTCTTCATTGATTCTATTTCTTTGTCCTTGTTATACTCTCCCACAGCATTTCCAAATCCCTGTTACACCTTTTCCAAAAATATCACTAAGTAGTACATACATATAATAGATATTGCCTCTCCCAGACCTACCATTTCTTGAAAACAGAATAACAGTTTCATGTTTTTTATGAAAATAGGTGAATTCAAATGTATTTAATATACAATAACTAAAAAGTTCTCCTAAAATTTTTCTGAATTTAGGAAAAAATGAACTAATCTTATTTCTTCTTAAAGAAAACACATTGTGAAACCCATATTAGTCAACATGATCTTTGGAAAAATATAAAGATATTGAATATATTATGATATAACAATAGATGTTAGAGAATTTTGATGAAAACCCACTGGTTTTGGCATTTGCTGTCCTAATTTTTAACCCCAGCCATACCACTTACTACCATTGTGAATGAGGTAAAATCACTTTAAATTTCTGAGCCTCAATTTATACATTTATAAAATGAGGAGATTGAAGAGGAAGATCTCTCAGTTCTCTTCTCATTCTAAATTCTGTCCTATAAAGTAATGAACATATAACACAGCCCTCAATTCAATAAAGAAACTCTAAGGAGTTGCACAGTCATCATAACCTATCAAGTGAGACAATTTTAAAATGACAGGTGACATAAGCACTATAGGAAGGTAATTTTCTATTAAATATTATTAGTCAATTTTTCTGCTCAAAATGTTGAACTGTCTCAGGGTCATCTGGAATGTTAGGGTAAAAGAAAGAAGGGAAGAAAAGAAAGGAGGAAAAAAGTAGGAAGAGACAGATGATTTCCTTCTCCAACATTTCTTTATGAGTAAGCAAGTTTGTATGTGTAGAGAGTGAGACAGAGTTGTAAACAGTCTACTGCACCTTGGTCTAAATTCCTACTTGCAAATAATCAAGTCTATTCACAGATGTTTCTCTTGGTTGTTAATGTTATTCATTATGCAAACTGATTAACTTACTTGTAATGTTGCTTATATATGATTTTCAAAATCCTATAACCAAACTGGACATCTAGTATAGTATTTCCAGCAAAATACATTTTATATATATTTTAAGCATCAAGGACAGAACTGGTTCTTCTGCTCTTGGCTAGCAATAGTTGGAACATCTCCCAAGGACATTAATAATCTACAGTTTAATGATTTGTCCTTGTATAAGTAGGACTTTCTGATCAGAATTTCCAAGATAGCTGAAAGAAAAATGGTTTAGGGTTTCTTGTTCCTTTCTTCTCATAGTTCACCATTGCTAGTCATTTTTGAGTTGTGTCTGACTCTTCATAACTCTTCATTTGGGGTTCAATATCTCTGTCAGATTTTGGAGTAGTTTGTCCTTTCCTTCTCTAGTTTATTTATAGATGAGGAACTTGAGGCAAACAGGGTGAGATGACTTGACCAGGATTTAGTAAGTGCCTGAGACTAGAGTTGAATTCAAGAAGGTGAGTGTTCTTGACTCCAGGCCTGGCTAGGCAATTTATTCACTATGCAAACTAGCTGCAATGTAAAAATTCACTATTTTCTTGTTTTAATATTAATTTTTCCAATTATATGTAAAGAGAGTTTTCAACATTTATTTTTGGAAAATTTTTTCCCTCCCTGTCTTCCCTTTCCTCTCCCAAGATAGTAAGCAATCTCATATAGGTTATTTATGCACAATCATGTTATACATATTTCTATGTCATTTCAATGTCATTTATTAGTCATATTTTGAAAGAATAAAAAAAGGGAAAAATTTACAAGTAAGAAAAATTAAAAATAGTGAAAATATTATGCTTTGATTTATACAGGCTCATAATCCTTCCATTACCTTTGATCACTGTGTTGTTGAGTAAACCTAATTCTATCATAGTTGATCATCATACAGTGTTGCTGTTACTATGTACAATGTTCAGGTGTTTCCAGACTTTTCTGAAATCTACCTGCTCATCATTTCTTAAGATAATAGTATTCCATTACATTCATCTACTTGTTCAGCCATAATTGATTGATATCCCTTCAATTTCCAAATCTTTATCATTTCAAAAAGAGCTGGTATAAATATTTTTGTATATATGTGTCCTTTTCTCTTTTTATGATCTCTTTGGAATACGGCCTTAGAAGTGCTATTGCTGGTTTAAAGAGTATGAGTGGTTCTATAGCACTTTGGACATTGTTCATTGTTCTCCAGAATGGTTGGATCAGTTCACAACTCCACCAATAGCTATTAGTGTCCCAGTATTCCCACATGCTCGCCAACATTTATCATTTCCCTTTTCTATTATATTAGCCAAACTGATAGGTGTGAAGTGGTACCTCAGAGTTGTTTTAATTGTACTTCTCTAAATAATAAAAGAGTATTTTTTCATAAGAACATAGGTTTAATTTCTTCATCTTAAACCTATTCATATGTGTGTGTGTGTGTGTGTGTGTGTATTACTTTAAAGTTTAAAAAGATCTCAGCAAAAAAGTGAAATTTCAACATGTCAATTTCTTTTCTTTTCTTTTTTTTTAGGTTTGGCTTTTTTTGGCAAGGCAGTGGGGTTAAGTGGTTTGCCAAAGGCCCCCCAGCTAGGTAATTATTACGTGTCTGAGGCTGGATTTGAGCTCAGGCAGTCTAACCCCAGGGCCGGTGCTCTGTCCACTGTGCCACCAATAGCCCTATAACTTTCATTTTGAGTAATCTATTTGATTTGTAACATAAAAATTACAAATGATATCTACTTTGTCACTTTTTTAGACTTATGATGATTTATGCTTTCAGTTTTATATGCTAGAATTATTATTTTCTTTCTGAAAAATCAGAAAATTATATGAACTTCTCACTCTCTTTTCCCTTGTTCTCTAACATAATGGATAGGTTGTGAATTTGGCAGGGACCCCTCTACTAGAATTCCAACCCTACCAGTTACCAGCTTTGAAATAATTTGCAAGACTTTGTAAAGTGGAGATAATAATACCTAAACAACCTAATAATGCTTAACTTATTGTTTTCCAGTGAATGTCTGATTAGGTAATGTGTGCAGCAATATTATTACATGTATGTATCTATAATGTACATACACTATGTACACATATATACATAAAAACTAAATACATATAATATATACATATGTATGTGCTATTATCCCTTGCACATCATGACTTTCTATACTGTGATGTTGCTATACCATAGCTTGGCAAAAATAGGAATTTTGGGGGAGTTTTGTGGTAGCCACAGACAACACAGAGAGGCTGGCAAATGCACAGAAAAAGTGTAGAGGCTCAGAAATGTACAAAATACATATATAGTATTATATATTGAACCAAATATTACAATATGGTAGACATCCCATCAAAGGAAAAAGAAAAGAAAATTCAGACATCTTTTCTGTTATAAAGAGAGGGCCAATATATTTTATGCAGATTTTCTAGATCATGGGGATGTCACTCCCTAATCCTTATAATATGTGGATGCATGTATATATGTATATACAGGTAAACATATATTAACAAATACAGACATTCATATTCAAATGTATTCTTACTTATTATGCAATTTGACTATCTAAAGAATTTAAAAAGAAATTTCAGTCAACCAACAGTGAGTGACAAAGGATAGATGCAGTAAGTGAGGAGAAACAATGCACTGCACACCTATGTTAACTTTATGGTGTAGTAGTCTTTCATCAATAATTCCATTTATTATCATGGTAGGCTATTTAATTTTTTTTGAATGTTAATACATCTATGATTCACAGAAAATTATTATGTTTTGTATACCTTTACTATGTAGACTTTGTGAAATGAATAGATAGGGACAAAACTATCCCTAATCCCAAATTTACCTCTACCCCTAACCTTAACTCTGATTCTAATCCTTACCTTAACCTTCACACCCAAACTCACACTCAAACTTCATACCTAAACTTACCTCATTCATGTTATGTAAAAAATCACTTTATATAAAGGTCTGTAGGATGATCCACTTACATAAAGCAAGAACTGCCTGTTAATTTGTATGTCAGTACACACATATATGCATTTATGTATATATTCATAACATCAGTTTTGCAAACTACTATATAAATTCCAGATATTCTTATTTGCAAAAATGAAAACAAGCAAAAACATATATAAGGCATATTTGCTGTTTTATTCCCACAATATATCCTTAAAGTTTTTTCTAATATGAATCTAAAGAAAAGCACATTTCTTTAAATGTATTTGTTCTTATAGTAGATAATTTTTTGCAATTATATGGCCTTAGGAACATATGCTAATAGCATGATTTTCGGCACTCGAGCCAGTGTGAACTGTGAGTAAATCAGTTCTATAATCTTCAAACATACTCCCTAGGCCGGGAGTCTGAAACCATCTGGACACCATGACAGTGTTCTATTTATTACATACAAATGCCTGGATCCTGCCGAAGCATAAACAGTAATTAAACACACAAGCCAACCATGCATGCCAGATTTGCTAGAACTATCCTTTGAGTATCTTACAGTTTCCATGCCAGTGAGCTTATTGAGGAATTGGCTGGTGATTAAAGATTAATGATTTATGGTTGCAAGTAAGGTTCATTTGCTGCCTACTGAAATATATTTGACAGCATCTTTGTGATTTCTTTGGAATTCATACTAGCATAGGTAATCGTTCTTAAGTCAATTTCTCAATTACTTTTAGGAGAGACATGGCATAAATTACATATGTCAAAATCTAGAGCCTTTTTTGAAGACCATAGATCTCTTAAAGAAAAGTTTTTATTTTTATTTTACCTGACCCGTGATCTGGCTGCTTGACTCTTCACCTCTACTTGTTTGAGTCAAAGTAAAAAAAAATCCCTTCATGTTTTCAATGCAGTTTTATATTTCAGCTAACATTTGGTTGAAATTTTTGGTCTGGAACCTTTTCCTTCAATGAAACTCTTGTCTTTTTCTTTCTGTTTGAACATCTAAATCTTCCTAGTACTCTTCTTAAAAAATTGTTTTATTTATTTAAGGCAATGGGGTTAAGTGACTTACTCAAGGTCACACAGCTAGGCAATTATTAAGTGTCTGAGGCTGAATTTGAACTTGGGTCTTCCTCATTCCAGGGATGGTGCTCTATCCACTGCACCATCTAGGTGACTCACTCTTTCTAGCACTCTTAAAATAACTTCATACAGCTTGCCTATGTATAAAGTGGATCTTGATTTTACCTAATGATCACACTGTAAATACACATTTATATACTTCTCAGTGTGTTTGTAGGAGGAAGGATATAAGTAGATAAAAGTGATTTCAATTTTCTTCAGATCAAACATTTTTTCATGCACCCACTATGGCAATGAAATTCTCTGTGGTAGAGGTCTTGGTGTTACATGGACAAAAGTCAAATAGTTATTGCTTTTAAGCAGCTTCCAATGTAGGGTTGAGGGAGACACAACATATGTGTCTGTCTGTCTATCTGTCTATCCATTCATCCATCCATCCATCCATCCATCCATGCATCCATACATCCATGCATCCATCCATGCATCCATCCATCCATCCATCCATCCATCCATCCATCCATCCATCCATCCATCCATCCACCCTTCCATTCATCCATCCATCTATCTATCTATCTATCTATCAATCTATCTATCTATCTATCATCTATTTATATATGTATATGAATATTGGCAGCCCAGGGTCATCTAATAAATTTCCTTTAATGCAAAAGCTCTGTTTTATTATCATACAAATGGGAGAGTTAAACTTAGAAATCTTTTATGGATACTAGTAATCTGCGTTTTACTATATTTTTAATGCTTAGAGATACTATTTGCAAATGATTTTTTTTCAAATATGGTATTCAAAATATTTGTTTATTAATATTTTATGAGACATCAAGAACGATCCATTCATTTCATCAGGCTTATTCTGATTTGTAGAGCTCTCAATGATTTATCCCCTTGTGGTTTTTGGCTCATTTTCCTTATTAATATTAATGTTTGCATTTTTGTCCTAAAAGGTGATTCTATTCTTTTTATAATACATTTTAGAATAAAATTTCTATTGTATATTCCAATTTTTAATGTTTTATATTTTTTTAAATTCACTTATGTATATCTTCATAGATTCATGATATTTCTTCAGAGCACTTATTGGCATTATTTCTCTTTAGTCACTCAACATTATTTCAGGAGGTTCATTTTCTCTACCAGTAGTTCTATTTATTCAGTACTATATGTATATATATATATATATATACATGTATATATATATGTGTGTGTATATATATTCCATATTTTATATACATACATGTATGTGTGTGCATACATGCATATCTTAGTTCTCTATATAAACATTCCTTCTTTATATATATGTATATATAGAAATTTAAAATATATATGTCTTTGTATACACCCAATATTATAATATATATATATATATTTTGTATGTTCTAAATAGATTTATTCTATCTGGAGATTTTTTCCTTTTCTTTCATTTCTCATCATATTGTGAAAGGATCTCTTTATGTATACTCATTTCATTATTCTAGTTTTTGTAATTTTATATTTTAAAACTTACATTTTTTTCCTTTAATATTTTTCCATTTTTCTCCCATCTTTCCCCTATCATTTGGCATACTTGTTATTTTCCTGAAGTGTTGACTTTAGATAAGATCATTCACTCAGAAAGCTACAGATTATTTTAAAAACATTTTTATAATTTTGTATGACATTCTAGAATGAACTATTTTTATAACATATATAATGATTTGTGTTATCCCACCTATTCCTTTAAGCATTCAATGAAGGTAGCAATTATTTCTTGTTAAACTTTTCGTATTTTTTGCACAATAGGTAACTAATAAAATTGAATTTTGTCCTTTAGTTCAGAAGAAGGGTGCAACAAATTTATTGTCATTAATTGAAGACTTCCAGTAAGATGGAGATCACTATATCCCTTAAAGGCTTTTTCAGTTTAATATAGTTATACTTTTTGAGGAAAAAATGCAAAAATTGAAATGTAACTTTTTTTTAGCAGTTTCTACCATGACTCCTAGTTCTTCCCTGTAGAGATATTAAAAAAAACCACAACAAAATTCATTCATTTTTTCCATTTGACAACCCTTGAAATACTTGAAGATATTCATCATCTTCCCCACAAAGTTTCCTCTACTACATGAAAAATAAGGCCACTTTCTTCAACTGATCATTATGTGGCATGATCTTGAGGTACTTAATAAAGCTTTTTCCCTTTTTAATAATCTTATCACAGTTAATCCCCAAATATTATATCTAGGAAACAGAATTTGTAAGATTCAGACTATTGAAAAAAGTTTCGTGAAGAGATATCAGACTGCTGAAATTCTTAATGCTATCATTCATCAAAATATTGTAGATTGTCATGCATTTTACAATATCAATGGTAATGTTGCTTTAAATTAATCCCTGTGCATTGATTAATGTGAATTAAGGGAGAGTGATGATAGAGCAGATGATGGAAGTTCTTTGGTCTTTTATGAAAGGCCAAGGTATAAAAAGTCCACTGGAGTCTCAGATCATGGCTTAAATTATTTATTATTTCAACTATGTCAACTACTTTTCATTGGTAATCCAAAATCCTGGGGATACCTTCTCTCCTCATGTCCACATCATAGATTTCCTGGCTACCTTCAGTTCTTTTCCCAACTTCCCCAAGTGTCCTTTCCCAATTCTCAATTCTATTAATGTATTCTGTCTGATTTATCTTCCATTTATACCATATATATGGTACAAACACATCTACATACACACACACACACACACAAACACACACATGCACACACACAAAAATTTGTTGGAATTTTGACTTCCCTTTTAGAATGTGAGCACCTTGGGGTTAAGGATAATTTTTTTGCCCTTTAATTGATATATCTTCCTCTAATCACATTGTCTGGATCATAGTAAGAAGTTTAATAAATGCTTATGGACTGATTTCCAGGAATGTCATAAATGATTACTAAAATCTTGGTTTTCTCCCAGTATGGCTGTAGTTGAGAAAAAATAAATTTGTGTCTCTATTTTTTTGGTACCTGGATTTTTTATTGTCAGTTGCTCCCATAAATTTCTGTACTTTATTTTCATATAAGTGCCCAGTGTTTTGAAAACAAAATTTTCCAGTGATGTGATCTAAATGCAAATCTCAGAAAATAACAGTGTCTAAAAAATAAAGTTTATAGTCATTTGAAGAGCAATAGGGGGTTCATAGCTGGAAGGGGAAGATGCTATATTGCCAACAAAGTTCCACAAAAGAAGTAGCAGAAAAGATTTTGTCAGAGAAAGATACAGTCAGAAAAACTGCAGAGGGGATGCTAATCTATATTTGTAGAAAGTTTTTCCCCTCTGATAGTAAACAAGTACAGCCTTTTCTTTCCCAAGGTGGGGGGGGGATGTATAATCTAGTTCTTAGATCATCTGACAAAACACCATTAACAACATGCAGTTAAGAAGAGCAGTTTTTTTTTTTTTATCAAGGTATTTGGAAAAAAATCCTAAAGGTGATATAATTTTATGGCTAATTTATGTTGACCTCAGTAGATATATAAGTTAAAAGAATATGGATTGACTACAGAAGATATCGATCATTGAATCAAGGAAACAATCAACTGGTCCTTAATTAAGTACCTAATGTTCCTGATACTAGTATAGACATGACAAATCATTGTTATAAAGCAAGAAACAATTACTCATGCATTTGAACATAACAAGCAAGGTCAATATCATTAACATTGAATTTTTCAAAGAAAACTTGATAAGAAATGGGAAGCTCAATCAAAATTATAAAAGTGTTACATTAAAAATCCAAACGTTGAAGGCATTTCAAAATCCATTGAAGTTGCTACTTTGGTGTACATAGATTTGTGTATATTTAATAAAAGGAGTGAGAAATGATAGAATTTTCCCAAGAGACATTATAACCAAGGAAAGCTGATTACAATTTCTTGAAGGTAAAGGTGAAAAGAGTAAGAAGCTTCTGAATTAGATCTCTACCAATATATTTGCAAAAATAAAGGGAAAATCTATCAGAAAAAAGGTGAGGTGAGATTTTATGTAAAGGATGTATGAATCATTTAAACCTTATAGGAAACAGAAGAAGTCAATAAGTCTCCCTGCCTCCCAGAATTAGATAGATTTTCAAGAAAAAAATAGAAATAAAAAAAAATTGAATTTCAATAATGGAGAAAAGCAAAAGTAAAGAATAAACAGTTCTTATAAAGAAGTAAATCATGAAATTCAACTTGATCTTAGTACTTAGGATTATTAGGACATTAGAGATTATCTATTCCCAACACAATATTATTCATATAAAGCAATCAAGGCCCACAAAGTTAAAAGTGGCTTGCTTGAGGTTACATACATAGAAAGTAGGAAAGTTGAGATTTAAATCTTGAAACTCTACATCAGATTCCAGGAATTTTTTCTACAAACATCTGTTAGAAAACTCAATTATTTAATTTCTTTTAGGATAAATATAAAGGAAAAAAAATTGGCCTTTTGAAGGTTTTTTTAAAATAAAAATTGACATGAAAACCCAATTAAGTAAAATTTGAAAATACTGTTTTCTAAGAATCTAAAGTAGGAATGAGAGAAAGAAAATCTAGAAAACTATTACTGTTGGGATGTATTTTCCAGTTAGATTATTTTCATATATATATATATATTTATATTTATATCCTAATTGATTGTGAATGAGATTAACTTAACCCAGAGACAAAAATTGTCCCAAAGGTATAGGATATGAATTGGTTTAGTTTAGATATGACTTCACCATCCTACATCTAGGTAATGATTTTTCAGAATTTCAATAGTAGGATATTATTGCACTTATATATTTATTCCTCTTAAATTTCATATTTTTTCTTTTTCATCCATATCTTTGGCCTATTCTGTTTCCATCTTTCTCATAAAATGTATTATTAATTTCATTTCATTAAAATGTGATGAACATACTATTCATTATTTTGGATATCATTGTTAAAATTATTGGAAAGGAAAAAAAAGACCCTGGTAATTGAGTCTAAAGGTTATGTTAGTTCAGGTCTTTGATATGATTGTTTTAGAGGCAGATACAATTCCTCCAGTGTTGAGATTTACAGATAGAGATGATCAAAAATATTTTCTTGGAGTAATGAGGAAAATGACAGAAAATAGGAAATCATTAATAAAAGTAGAGTAGCAGGCAGAAAGCCCAAGTTTTCTACAATGGAAAAAAAAGAAGAAAAGTGACCATTTCAAAGTAAGAAGCTTAAAAAAAGAATGCAATAAAGTTACTTATATAGAACATGCACCAAAATTTATATGGTTATATACATACAGTCCTGTAATTATGCATCCTATAAGTCTTTTTTTTTTTTTACTTTTTAGGTTTTTGCAAGGCAAACAGGGTTAAGTGGCTTGCCCAAGGCCATACAGCTAGGTAATTATTAAGTGACTGAGACCGGATTTGAACCCAGGTACTCCTGACTCCAGGGCCGGTGCTTTATCCACTATGCCACCTAGCTGCCCCCTCCTGTAAGTCTTATTGGGGTAGAAATGTAATGAAGAGGATAGAGTGCCAGGCTTAAAGTCAGGAAGAGAAGTCTTCCTGAATTCAAATTTGACTTAGTAACTGTGTGACTCTATAATTCATTTAATCTTGTTTGACTCCGTTTTCTCATCTGTAAAATGAAGTGGAGAAGGAGATGGCAAACCACTCTCATATCTTTCCTAAAATGGGATCAGGAATATTGGTCTCAACATAAAAATGACTGAAAAAAAACAAGTTCTTAAGTTGATTTAAGGCTTAGTAACTTAATATTGAACTCAGATTTTTGAAATACCCTACATATTTGTTATAGATTCCTTTAACTATAATTTGAGGCATGGAAAGATGATTTATTTCTCCCTTTGGAAAATTCCAATAGCAGCATAATAAAAGAGGCAAATAAAAATCAAATCATAAGGGTCTTTCTCAGAATATCTATCTGCAATGTTAAATGACTCAAGGGACTCTAATGGCTAGTCAACTATTAGTTAAGGGAATTCATAGATCATCTAGTTTAACCCTTTCATCTATGAGAAAATTGAGGTTTAGGAGTCATTAACTGAATATCCCAAGACCATACAATAACTGAAATATTTAAAATTCAAACCAAATCTTCTATTATAAAATGTAGTATTCTCTCCACTCTATCACACATAAACATCAAAGTCAAACACTAAGGTTTAGATTAGAAGTTATGTTAAACTTTATATCTGAAGTGAGTATATAATCACTACTTTTGATCTAAGTTGAGTATTTTACTTAGTTCTTTCATATGAAAAATTAATTGAGTGTATTCTACTTTCTCCATTACCCATGACTAATTTCTATCTTTTTTTTGCTACTTGTAAATCTATATGCATCATGTATAGCATATTAGTTCCATAGGTCATCCATCATTCAATATACAAATACATTTCACCTGAAAGATTGACCATTTTTCAAGTTAATGGTAACATTTGACACATTGTATTTATTTAATAGTTGTTTAGCTTCAGTGCCTTTTTTACTTTCTTAATCTTAATATGTTATGTATTAACTAGTTACCAAAATTCTTATATTCATCATGCATGAATGCATGCTACAATGATAATGGAAATTCTGAAGAAAATTTGAAAATATCTTTTCTAAGTTACAATATGAGGCATTAAATCTTTATAAATAAATGTCTTAAAAGAGATAATGGACTAATTATTAAAATACTCAATAATACCAATATATAATATATATATGTATATATATATATATATATATATATATATATATATATATACATATATATGGAAAATGTTCATTTTGTTCCAAATACTTTGCTAAACCCTTTACAATTGCTGTATCATTTATTCCTGACAATATCCTTGGCAGATAATTTTACTGATGATGAAGCTTAGACAAACAGAGGTTAAGTGATTTATCTAGGGGCACCTACAATAAGAGCCTGAGGCTAGATTCAAACCCAGACCTTGCTGATACCAGGCCCTTTTCTCTAGACACTACTATCCACATGTCTCAAATGAATGCTTTACCTCTATTATATATGAATGGTGACAGACCAAGGAGAAAACAAACTGTGATTAGCTGATGGGGGACTCTTAGGTTTTGGTTAACTTTGGTCCTCTCCCAACTTGAATGACTTTACCTTCTACATGATCTTTATTTTTTCCTGGCCTTTGTAACCCATGTTTTGACTCATCAGCTTCTAGGAACCTTGAGCAGAAACATTCCAAAGAGCAGAAACATTCCAAAATCTCATGCACATACTTAGGCAAATTCCTTCCCCTATTACTCACTCTCCTGTAAAAAAAATTAACTGTAGAAACTTGGTTCAGCTACCCCTCTTCCTTTTCTCAATTACCAGTGATGATATTTAACATCACCAATGTAAGCAATGTATATACTTTTCCATACATATGTTGAATGACTTCAGAAGCTCCACATAGACCCATCCTCTCCACTATAGACCTGTTGACTCTGTCCTCATCTGCAAGTCCCTTACTGTGTCTTATCTGTTTATGACTCTTGATTCTCCAAAGAGGTTTAGACCCCTGTACTTACTCTCCTGTCTCTTCACATTATTCCCTTATTTTCTCCTCCTCCCCCCCAAGAGATCATTATATCTTTAGGGAAAGATAGAGTCCTTGTCCAAGTCTCTCTCTCTCTCTCTCTCTCTCTCTCTCTCTCTCATAAATCTTGGGGAAAAATTATTGGCTTTGATGACAAATGTCAGACATTTTATTTTTCTGTAGTCAAGCTGAACTCATGATTTATATTTAATAAAAGAATATCATATACTTATGTATGTATGCATATGTGTTGTATGTGTATTCAGTTAAATAGATACCTTATCACAATTTCATTCAGCTCCTTTTTCTATTTCAGGAAAAAGAGTCATTGGGAATAAAGGTGATATGGACAAAAAGTTAAAACTAAAATGAGTTCTTGGCTATATAACTGATAAAAATTTCAGAGAGACAGTAAAGTTACAAAAGAAAAATAATTGAAAAGACTTAAAAGGACAAAGATAATTGTAATCTCAATATTTTTTTTTGTTGTCTTGTGCATGCTAACTGTTTGAGGGGAAGCAATTCATAGCCAAAATCTGAGAAAGCTGCAGAGGGCTAAATTGAAGCAATCTCAGTGAATGTAAATAGCTGAAGGCCCTGAATATAGCTATAAGTTGAGGTACAATAGAAGACAACTAACTAGTTATACCTCCTCTTCAAGGGAAATGAATATTGTCCAAAATAGCCCCAAGTAAATAGAGGAGATCACTGAAAAAGTTGACAGGGTTGTAGCGCTCCTCTTCAGAGGAGAGGCTTACTAACCATAACATCTGTTGGATGTCAGATGGGTTATTAGTTAGTTAAGACAGAGGGAGAAGGGAAGACTAACTGAGGAGGAAAGATTATGATACTGGGAAGAAGAGGGATGAGATGGGAAATCTTGGGAGAAGCATGAGGAAGACATTTGGAGGGATGACCCTAAAGACTGTTTACACAGTGACATTCCTAGAATATATCAATACCTTTACTGCATTGGAGTCACATGGACAATCTGGCCATATGTGTTTCCATATGTATAATGATCCAAGTCAATTCTCTGGGAACATGTGTTCTCTGTATACATCTCTATGTGATCTCTATGTATTATGTATTTACCCCATCTCCTTGAAAACAGATGTTTTATGGGAGAGAGAGCATAAGATTTGTGGTGGGGGGAGAATGTTCTATTGTTATTTTCATTACTATGACATTTAACTAAAAGTCTTTACTCTTTACTTTAAACTCTGTGTTCTGGTTCAATAATAAAAGAAATATGACAGTGGGTCTCATGAACTAAAAGACTGACCCACAAAATACCTAGATGTTGGGGAAACTTTCTGAGGAGTGGGTACAAGAAAGAATGAAGCACTAAATCTTGTAAAAGTTTAAGTGCAAGTTAGATTTTTATTACACATTTAGAAAAAATGGTGAAACATAATATTATTTGAGTCTCAGTTAAAATATATATTTGAGGATTCATTCAGTCTAAATGCATAAAATGTATCATTGGTTATATTAACCTATTGGCTTACCAAGTCATTTAATACTTGATCTTATTTCTCATATTGACTGATAAAAATTATATTACTATTGATCCTTGGCATGCTAGACCTACTAAACTTTTATTGCTTCCTAAGCCCATCCATGCATGACAGCATTTTATTTATTTCTTGGCTGGTTCTCACTTGAGACTCTTTTCCTTATCCAAGAATTCATTTAAATCTCCAGGACAGTCCCCTCTCCTTCCTGTGTACATGTGTATCAACCTGCAAAAATTATAGCAAGAAACACCACTCCTTATTCATTTTGCTTGTCTCTAATTTTTTCCCCAATGAACTTTTTTTGGGGGATTTTTGCAATGCAATAGGGTTAAGATGGATTGCCCAAGGACACACAGATAGGTAATTATTAAGTGTCTGAGGCCAGAATTGAATGCAGATCCTCCTGACTCCAGGGCTGATGCTCTATCCACTGTGCCACCTAGCCACACTGCCATGAACCTTTGAGCATTTCAGTCAAACATTTTACATTTTGCAGTTAATGCAGTGATTGTCCTAAGATTGTGTGACTCTAGAGTATCTACCACCTGTGGCTGCCTTTTAAACTATTGAGTATTCTCTTATGGTAGCTGCCATATTTTACTTCTCTGAAAGCGCTAAGCAATTACTGAGGTAGATTTTTTTATTTGAAATTTTATTTTATTTTTCCAATTACATGCTATGGTGGTTTTTCAGTATTCATCCATTTGCAAATTTATGAGTAACACATTTTTCTACCACCCTCCCTTCCTTTCCCCTCCCCAAGGTAGCAACCAGTCTGGTAAAAATTGCATGTGTACATTTGTGTTTAGCATATTTACATCTTAGACATTTTATGCAAAAAGAATTACAAGTAAGGGGAAAGAAAGGAAACCATAAGATAGGAGGTAAAAAACAGAGAAGAAACTTTTAAAAAGTGAGTGTAATTTGTATTCAGATTTCTTGCT
Source organism: Macrotis lagotis (assembly GCF_037893015.1). Classification (NCBI taxonomy): domain Eukaryota; kingdom Metazoa; phylum Chordata; class Mammalia; order Peramelemorphia; family Peramelidae; genus Macrotis; species Macrotis lagotis. The sequence goes on from NC_133666.1 coordinate 388,124,794, forward strand.
TTTTTCCTCTGAATATTTTCCATAACAGGTCTCTCAATTATCCTTGACATTTGAACTGCTGAGAGCAGCTGTATCCATCATAGTTGATCAACTTAAAATGTTGGTAATCTATACAATATCCTCTTGGTTCTGCTCTTTTCACTCAGCATCAGATCCTGTAATTCTTTTCATTCCTCTCTAAAGTCCAACCATTTATTGTTTCTTATAAAACAATAGCATTCCATAATATTCATAATATTCAGTCATTCTCAATTGATGTGCATCCCCTCAATTTCCTATTCTTTTCCACTACAAAAAAGAGCTACTGTAAATATTTTGAACATGTGGTACCTTTCCTGTTTTTTATGATTTGTCTTGATGTAGGTCTAGAATTAGTATTGCTGGGTCAAAGGGTATGATCAGTTTTATTGCTCTATTGTAAATGAGGAAGATGTCTAGATTAATCTGAGCAAAAGTTGGACTGTACTTGTTGAGGTCCACTCTGGGCAGCTGGGTCTCAGTCTAATTCACACGACTCTTCGGGGAACTCCGCTGGACATGTCCCACATGTTCAATAATGAAAGTCAGCCAGTGAGAGATAAGCAAGGAGTTTATTGCAGGTACATGCTACATCTCTGACTCACATAGTTGAAATAAGGGTATATATAAGCCTAGTCCCCTTGTATCAGCATCCCTCATCTCCAGGCCTGTGGAAGTATAACTGGTATGCCACAAAAGGTGTGTATCCTGGAAAAAATGTGGAATCTTCAACAAGATAAAGATGAAAGGTAGAGAGATAAGGACCAGAACTCCTTCCTGGGACACTTGAACAAGATGAGGATGAAAGGCAGGAGAACAAAGAGAGAGAAGGGCCAGAGCTCCTTCCTGAGTTCAGAGAACTCTGGTATGGACATTGCTGTTGTCCCAGGTCTCAATGACTCTCAGGATGAACTCCTCATGGCCACATACTCTATCTATTATCCCCTTACATGTACTCATTAATTTTACTTGGAAAAATGGTAAAAATTAAAATAATAACCATAATTGAAATGTAATAAAGCACCACAATGGACTATATTCTTTAATTTTTGATAGTGGAAAGAGCAATGGATTTGCAGCATTTTGACTTGGGTTATGATACTAGTTTTACTATTTACTGTATGTGAGACCTTAGGCAAGTGATATTATTTGCTCCAGAATACTTCTAATAACTCATTCAGTTCTAAATCTACTAAATTTATCAATGATTACCTAAATTACAAATGCTTTATTAAGAAATATGTCTTTGGGGCAGCTAGGTGGCATAGTGGATAGAGCACCTGCCCTGGAGTCAGGAGTACCTGAGTTCAAATCCAGCCTCAGACACTTAATAATTACCTAGCTGTGTGGCCTTGGGCAAGCCAATTAACCCCACTGCCTTGCAAAAACCTAAAAAAAGAAAAAGGAAATATGTCTTACACTAATAATGCTACTGATTATTTCTCTAATATACTTCCTAATAATTCTCCTTTTGTGTCAATTTTATTAAATCACTAATAATATTCTTGCATTACAGTCTGCTCTCTGTTTAGGATGCCCTCTATACATACTTATTTCTTCATGACCCTCATCCTTAGCTTTCTCTCTCCTCCAAATCCCTAGAATACTTCTTATCTGTAGTTGGCATTGGTTATCTTGCATTGTTGCTTACCATCCTTTTAATATATCCTCCAAATACAGTGTAATCACTTAAGAGTAGAAATATGTTTCATAAGTTTTTATATATTCACAGTGTCAATCAAAATGTGCTCTATGCCACAGGCACAAATATTGTTGATGATAATGATGACTTAGTTATGTCAGCATTTAAGATGTATCTGAGTATGAATGAGATAGTATGCAACATTTTAAAAATACTCTCACAGTACATTAACTTTATTTTGGACGTAAGGGTGAAGGCAATGTAGTGTAATTTTTTAAGGATCTAGAAAAGTATGTATTTCCTGCGTAATTTGATGATTTATGTGTTCTGAAATTTCATGGGACAAAATAACTTATTTTGATTCATTCTTAAGTAAGAATACTATAAACCCACAATTATCGAATTGAAAAGAAAATTTTAATTTCCGGTTCTTACATCACATTTTAGAAAGTGATCCCTAATATTTTGGTTATTTTATAAGATAACTAAAAAAGAAAGAATTTTTTTTTGCCTTACCTACCTTTCTCATTCTTTCCTATCCACTGCTCTTGTGTGTGTCCATGAATACATACATACATACATACATACATGTATATATATATATAAATCTCTCTCTCTCTATCTGTATGATTAGACCATATTCACAACTTTATAAAAAAGGAAGAATAATGTTCTTCAGAGGGAATTAATCCTCTATTCTTTCTCATTAACCTCTGTAGATATAGAATCTTTCAAGTCAAGAAGTCAGAATAGAGAATTCTGTATTCTCTTGAGATCTTCATATTAGGAAAACAGGAATCACATTCTCTCATGATTATTAAAATAAATTTTGAATAAGGAAGTTATGATGACAAATTTATTCTGAAATCATATGACTTCAGAGGGAAAATTTAATAAATGCTGTCTATGTACCTCTGAGCATTCATTGAATGGAATATATGTTTTTAGAATATATGTGAATATATGTATATATGGTATCCTAATATCTTGAATATGAGCAATTTAAATTCTAGAGGCAGGGACTAATACCGGAGAAAAGGAATTAGACCTTGGATTTTATTGGTATAGGGAACACCTGAGTAAGGAAACTCTTTCAACTAAGGAAAATTTTCATCTTTTCTGAGTCTAGACTCAAGAGCATAGTACAGAATACTTCCAATAGTTGCCATGTCATCTTAAAATGTCACTGAGAAATACTTAAAACAATTAAAAATAGAATTCGATAAAGATTGTGTTAATTGTGGTTTTCTAAATCAAGAGTCTCTTTACTATCTCTGTATGATACCACTGACCTAGAACACTGAGAAGTTAAGTGACTTTTCTAGAAGTCTGCTGACTAGTGTGCCAGGTGTGGGATTTGAATAAAGGTCTTCTTGCTCTGAGGTCAGCTTCTTACCTTATAAACTCTATTAAGGCTGGCTCTGAGTCATGTAAATACTGGAAACCCCAGCTCTACTTCTTTTGAAAATAGTTATAGCATTCAATTTGAGTTGAATTGAAATTTTAAAGACTATATTGACACCTGTTAGATAGGAACTTTCTTGGGAATTAGATTTCCTCTTCTTCATCTTCAGGAGGTAAACTAAGAGAGAGGTACTTTGCTAACAATTAAAGCTAACTTGAAATATAAAAGACTTAGACTTAGGCAATAGAGTGACAGCAAAAATAATTCAAATTTATAAAGTGCTTTAATCCAAACTGGAAAAAGTTTGAGAACAAGTCTCATCAAATACTATATCTGACATTTAGTCAGCAACTCACCTAAATATAAAGAGCCTTATCACTAGAGAGTTGACCAGCAAATACTTTTGGCCACAGAAATTCATGTGAAAGTATTATCAACTCTTTTGTGCCTTTCACATACAAATAATTTAGAGCTGGAAGGAAACAAGTACAATCTAATATAAAACCTTCTTTTTACAGACAAACTGAGGACAGAGCATGAGGTTACTTGTTCAAGTTCACATGAAAGTAAATGGCACAGTTAGGATTTAAATTTAGGTCCTCTGAATCCCAACACAGCATTCTCTCCACAGTGCAATTTTGCTGAAATTATGCATTATTTGAAGGAGTCCCACTAATATGTGACAGATTGGACAGTCCAACCTGAAAGGCAGTCATAAATTAAACATCAGCTTGATTTTAAATGTAAGGAATGAATTCTCCTATTGACTTCAATGTAAATGCTGGAAAAATTGTAGACCCTGTAGAAGATACAAAGTTTATGGCAAAAGGTAGGTGGGAAAATACATAAAAATAGGAGATAGTGTTAAAAATAGATTCTGCGCTGAAGTCTGTAAATCCACTAAGACCATCAATTATCTTTACTTGGCAAAGGCAAGGCAATAACAATAAAATGCATATCGGCACCAACTGTGATGTGAAATTTAAAGCTCTAAAACTCCATTAAAATCAGACTGGTAATGATGTACCATATGCACGGATCTAAGTTGCCTGAGGATCTCCAACCTGTAGCTCCTTTTCTTCTGTCACATCACCTTGTTTATAAGGATGAGTTGTGAAATTTTGTTTAAGCATTCAGTAGCTTAGAGATGGCATAAAGTCTGCCTCTTTTTAGGACATATATTTGTTCTTTCCTACCCTGATGATTTATAACATATCTGCTTCAATTTTCCATGCATGCTTATTTCTTAAGAAAGTCATAAATGTGACAAATAAAGCTATTTCTATACACGGTAAAACAAATTAGGCATGCAGACCTCCAAATTATGTATCCATCCTGGAGAGGGAACAGACATCATCAGATGATTATGGAGGCTTATTAATCAACTGGCTGATTAGGAATCCTAGACAAGGGCTCCATATTTCAGCACCATCTTCCAATTCATCCTGTTTCTTTACACTTCTTCACTGTTCACCTTTATAAATAATTCAGTGCCTGTTTTCTTCTCATACACTTACATAAGTTTCATTAACACCCCCTGAAAGTTGTGATGACATGCTAGATAGAGGTAACCTAAGCTTTTTCATATGTAGCAGAGATTTTTCAATTTAGGTCAGAAAGAGGTTTTGATAAACAAATTTGTATTTGAGATAAATGAAATAACTTTTATTCTATGTGAATGTTCTCCACTGTTTTGATTATCTGTTATTTCCTTCTTTTGAAGTCAAATGCTTTGTTTTTAATCCATATGTTGCCAATACTTTTGGCCCAGCAGAATAACACTTACTATGACCAAAATAGCTTTATAGTTGCAGCATAAAACTTGTAAGAATATTTCTAGCTACATATACAAAGTTGTCTCCTATATTATCAACCCACCATGGAATGATATGGAAAATAAGCTTTTAGAGAAGTGAGATCCACAGTTTCATTTTTTTAGATTCATTTATTAAAGCTTTTGGGAATTGGTGAATAGTATAATAGAATAAAGTATAGCACAATATAGTATAGTATGACATAGCACCATGACAATGAGATACATTTTATAATTAAAAAGGAAGCATGTCATGTCATATAAGTTATGACTATTTCATGAGTCAGCCAGTCAATAAACATTTATTAAGTGCTTAATATCAGATATTATTCTAAACACTGGGGATATCAATATGAAAAAAGAGTGCACACAAGGAACTAACAATCTAATAGAAGACAAAATAAAAAGGGTTGAAGAACCAGAGAATTTCCAAACTAGTTCAGCAGGTGAGAAACTTCTTTTTCTTATGACTTTTTCTATAATGTAAAGAAAGTTGTTTTGGGCTACCTTGAATTCTAAGACTCTAAGTTTTTTTCTATATCTTTTGTGAATGAAAATAAATTGACACTGCTTGTGAGAAAATATGCACATGTATATATATATATATATATATATATATACACATTAATAATTGTCTAATTTTTTTCTTGGAGAAATGATGTACTTTAATAAATGATTTATGAAAAGAAAACCCTGAGTAAAAGCAAAACTATTAATTATACATGAATTATGGAACTTCCTTAAAGTGTCTGAGGTCTGTTCATTCTAGAACATTCTTTGGCCACGATAGACCATTCTGCCATTGATGAATTCATCTTGGGACTTACATTTTGGGGAGAGAGCCAAGTAAGAGACCTCTCCTGGCTCTTCTAACTTTCCAGACTTTGACACCATACCCCTGAATGTGTAACTCTTTCCCCCTCTATTCACGTCCCTTTTTTATATTGCCTTCTTTTGTATAATTTTAAGTTTCTAATAGATGTATTTCTTTCTTTTTCTTGTTTTTGTATCCTCAATAATACCACAGTGCCTGGTACATAGTAAGTCCTTCATAACTTCTTGTTGCCTTGCTTTATCTGTTGAATCTGAAAACTGGCTCTATATGTATAAAATTTAAATTTGAAGCTCAGATTATGAATAAACTTAATGGCTTCTTTCTTTCATGTTTTTCTATGAGACTTATTTTGATCTAATGACCACCTGTGCCCCTGGACTCTGGAATAATTTCTGGAAGTTCAGTCAAGATCATGAGAGGAAGGTCCTATCTATATAAAGACAAAACAACTGAATTAGCCAATGATTGAATGAGATACTCTCTCTTCCTGCACCCCTCAAACATCTGAAATATCTAAGATCTAAAAACTTAGCTCTAGAACAAAGGTAACAAATAATACCTTACTTTCTCATATCAATATCCACATTATAACTCCTGGAAAAGAAAGAAAATTTGTTGACATACAGTGTAGATAGAATTTTTCCTGTATGAATAAGGAAAACTGGGAAATCATCTTTGAAATAGGTGACCACTCTCCTCTTCCATCCATAAAACAACTGCAAGAAGTTTATCTGAAATATTCTACAAGTTCTCCAACTTTCCCTATTCAAAGTCTACCTTGGCCTTTCCCCATTATTTAAAAAGAGCATTTTTCAATAAATCTCATTCAAATATTTAAATTTTTGAGGATGAACTTTCTTTTTTCTAACCCCTCATGGATAGTGAATTATCAAAAAAAGCAATCATTTGGAAAGATATTTTTCCACCAAAAGGTAGAAATTTTTAAACAAGTAAGAGATTTCACCAATTTTCTTTTTCGATCTAAGAAAAGAGGATGCAGACTAAGAAAATATCATTTATTCAGAAAAGCAAGCCCTAATTCTACTGTCATATTTGATAGTTGCCTATTCATTTTTCTAGATTATTTTCCCTAAACTCATATCACATGGAAAAGATATAATGGACCTGAAAAGTAGGAAAAGCATTTCCTCTGATTTCTTCTTTCCCTTGCCCTAATTTTTATTATAGAAGGATCAACATGCAAGAAAGATAAAAAATGTACTTCCAGAAGTATGTCAGGTGAAAGAAAGGCATTTCTTTGATGGCTATACACATTTATAATCCTTTTGACATCTTTTCTTCTTAGATTAAGACAAGAAAATATATCTGGCCATGTGAATTGGGATATAACTGTTCAAGAATACGTATATTTCAAACATTGTTTCCTGGAAAATATTCTATAGTGTGACTGCCTGACAGTTTTGAGGAAATCTGCATTCCTTGCCCATTCCCATTTATAACACACATTTAGTTTTCTGGGGAAAATTGAATCATGCACAGTTCTTATATATTTTCTATTATTTGAAAGAACAATTTTTTTTTTGTTTTTTCATATAACATAATGCAACACTCTTTAAAAATAATATCAAATAGGGGCAGCTGCCGCTAGGTGGCGCTGTGGATAGAGCATGGATCCTGGAGTCAGGAGTACTTGAATTCAAATCTGGCCTCAGACTCTTAATAATTACCTTGCTGTGTGGCCTTGGGCAAGCCATTTAACCCCATTGCCTTGCAAAAACCTAAAAAACATAATATCAAATAGTTAACTTTAAAGAGTAAAGCCGAATGGCTAAGTTCAAATCTAGTTTCCATCTGTCACTACTACAAGTCCTTTGGTAAAGAAGAGAACCACATCAACCAACCAAATGATTGGAGGTTTGAGTAGCACAATTATGTTTATTATACTGAGGAAATGCCTGGCAAGGCAGCCTTCTCACGCCTTTACCAGCATCCTTCTACTACTTACCTTGATTTATAGGAAACATGACTATTGGAGATGATCTGGCTGCCTTGGGAGTCTCTTGATCTTAAATTACTTTCACTTCCTCCCTTTTCAGTGTGGCATTACTGCACTTCATCAACACTGATCATGTGCTATCTGATGACATGCCATGCATGCATGCATTCTAACCTGTCTCTCGATGGGCTATCAGTTTGACCTTTCCTTACAGATCTTCTTCTGTTTCTTTTCCTCCCATATCAATGAGGAACCACAGAAGAACTACCAACATGGGACAGTTGTCATCTGTTACCAGGATGCAACATCCCTCTACATTCTAACTTGTCATTTGAAGAAACAATAGTCCAAATGACTTTTCCTCTCAAATCTTCCATATTAATCTTGTGAATTACTGACAATGTTAGTTTGCCATTTATAGTACCACACTACTCTATTCTTATTTATACTCCCTAGAACTTGATATCAACAGATGTCTTCACAGAGCAAGAAAAATATATTTCCTGCCTCTCATAAGCAATGACAGCAGGTCCCTGAGTATGTCACTTAATTTCCCAGGTCTACAAGAATTTAAGATTATAAAGATTATTTGGTGAAATATTTTTAATCTACATAGGTTGAGGAAGTTTTCTTATTAGAAATTCACCACACTAATAATAATAATAATAATAATAATACACATAGAAAACAGAAACCAAAACAGAAAAAGCAAAAATAAAATCCAAGACAAAAAAAAAAGAGACCTTGGCACTCAATTTATACTTTCTATTTTGCTGAAAAAAAAATCAGCTTTTGTCATGGAAAATTTTATTCAATTTTATAGAAATTATTGAGTGGGTAGTGTTTTTTTCTAACCCCTTTTCTAAGCTCTTCTAACCCCTTTCCAATCTTTCCATTAATTTTACATTATCAAGTAGTTCTGAAGAATTCAGCTAATTTTCCTTCAAAACATTGAAGATTTCACTTTAACATCATGAAATATTACTGTGCTTAAAATCAGAAATCATTTTTCTATTGGAATTTCTAAATGAAGATGTTCATCAGAGTTTATTATTCTCTTCTTTAAATGCTATTCCTAATAGTTTGGGGCAATTTTCTTGTATGCATTGATGAAAAGTGGTTTTCAGACTTTCTTACATTCTACTCTTCTGAAAAGAACCATAATTATATTAATATACTACTTTTAAGCCAAGTAAAGTTCCTTTGACTCATAGATATTTTAAATGTTCTAAATTTGTTATCCTTGGATTGAATTTTGATATTTTTTATTTTTCTATTTTTTTTTCTTTTAAATCTCATTTTTTATTCAATATCATTTATTTTAATGAGATTTCTATTTTTTCTTATAGATTGTCAATTATCTTCTAAGTCTTTGAAGTATCTTTAATGTTTTTAACTTTTATAATCATTTCTTGCTTTCTTTTCTTCAAATTCTAATATACTCTGGAAATATTTGACGTTGTTGCATTCTAATTTCAAATTGAAAATTTATTTTCTTATTCATTTAAGTTTTCAATTTCTCTTAGCCAAAGATATTTCTTCTTTCTGTTGTGGTCTTTTCTAAGGCCTGAGGTATATTTATTTTGGTGGAATTTCTGCAATTTTTCTATATGACTCATTTTTTGTCATTAACATCTAAAAATTCATTTTGAATTTTAAAAATTTATGTTATATATTTTTATAATTCTCTTCTTTTTTTCTCTTTCTACTAATTTTGAGCTATGCTCTACCAAGTTAGGAGGTTATACAACATAGATCAAATTTTTAAAGCTTTCAGAAAAAAAATGTTTAAAAATAAGAAAAAATATGACATGCAACCAAATCAAATCCAAACCGAACAATTTAGGAAACTTGTTGTCAATAAAAATAGAATATGGATAGAAGAAAACATGTGAATAATAATCTTAGTAATTCATCATGAAAGTTTAACTGATATAAATTATTTGCTATAGCAACTCTATGGTAATAAACACATGTAGTCAGCTTTTCACAAGAATGAGTCAGTAGTAAATTATATCTTATCACACAATTAATTCAATGATGAAGAGAATATAAGCCATCAATAGACATATTTACTATAAACAGACATGCTAAATATAAGCAAACTTTTGATTTAATAGAGTAAAATATGACATGAAAGACTATCTTCCTTCAAGATGTCTTTCATGCATATATCAAAATTCATGATTTCTGAACGATATGAAAACAGAGCTAAATTTTCCCCAGCAATCCTTTTAGTAGCAATAGGCAAGATGTATGTGAGGTTAATGCTTAGCTGTGGAAGAGATATAGCACAGAGATAAATTTGAAGATGCATTCTGAAAGATGGTGAGGTTCTCCAGATGGTTCTATTTGCTTCCTACAGAACAGTATATGGAAAATTAAGTTTCAGAATATTGCAACAGATCATGAAGGAGATCTATAACTACTATAAAGGGTTTGACCTACAATCCACACAAGACAAACCAAATAGATGAGGAATGACTATTGTCCAAAATATGACATAGGTATTCAGTATAATGCAACTCCATGATTGAAAAGGAAGATGGACCTGTCATGTAGTAAGTGTTGGGAGTAATTAATGGATAAACTGCATTCTGCTGGTATCCTTGAAGTGACAATAAAAATCAAGGAGTGACTTTAGCTTGCTTCATTTACTCTATCTATTGAAACTAAGGAAGAATGTGCACAAATCACATTGGTTGGGCAGGAATGAATGAGTTGAGATTTGAATATTTGGAGAAAACATTCATATTGAATTTCAGAGAAGTAATGTAATAATTTAAACAATTTAATCACAGAGATGTATAACAATTCAATTCTTTAATGCAAAGTTGAAATTCAAAAATAGTACAAAACAAAATTTGTCAGTGTTTTAATATGATTCTTTAATATTTGTAGAAATCCAACAGAAATACTAAAGGAGGAGATTTTAATTTTGAACATAATACTAGAAATATTATATATGGTAGATTTTAGTGATTTTGAAGGTGAATATAAAAATCATAACTATATCTTGGCATCATTGTTATTTTAAATAAAAATGGAAATCCATAAATATCTCTTAGAGAGAATTTCTTAATAAATGTATAACTGATAAAATAAATATAAACAAAAGATATAAATAGAAACTAGAAAATAATATAAAGATTAAGTTGATTATAGAACACAAATCACAAATAATCCTTCTAATTAAGAGAATAATAATAGCAAGACAAAAATTAAGATATAATTAAATAGTATTTTGTTCAAAATTATATATCAGAGCATATGTATTAGCAAAAGATAAAAAAGAATCAGTTTACCATGTAACTTCAAAATGAGAATTTATAAGATAATAATATTAACACTATTATTAAAGAAAGCTTTATTTACAAAAGTAAAACATTTTAAAAGATTAATTCATAAATTAAGCCTAGCACTTCTAAAAAATGGGAGTATTTTAATATGCAAATAAAAATACTAGCAAAATTAATAAAGCTCTAGATGGTGAGAGAGTGATGAAGAAATGTCCAGAGACTGATAGATAGATGGAAAAAAGACTTCAAATTTTCAAAATAGGTGAGAAACATGAAAGCACAATGAATGAAGAACAAATAAGGAAACTAATTTTTGACAGAGCTAGCCTCAAATCATGCAAAACCCAGTAAGAACTTAACTTAAATACCTGTACTGCACTCCCATTAAAAGAAAAAAAAGTTAACTCCTAGAATCCCAGCTCTCCTTAGCTCCTCTCAAAGGGCAATTTATTGTTCACTTCTTAGAGAAAGTGAACTTATTTTTAGTGTGCTCTTTTTCGGCTTCAAATAATCATGAATGTCCTTGTATATTTGTTGTCTTTGTCCTTAGGGTTCAGAATGCTTTTCATTTTGACTTTGGGTAACTCTGGTGAAAATCAGTTTTATTGGTACAACCTGTCCACCCCACTACCCCACCTTGCCTCTTGGCTATTCTATAGGATACAGATATACTCAAGATAGAATGTATACAGGGACTAGTCCTTTCCTCTCTCTGGATCCTTGCTTGCTGTTTCACTATTTGTGCTGAGTTCTTGAGTTGTGTTCTTCATGTTTTCAGTATGCAGTGATGAACTGCTTTGTTTCATGGGAGAAGAGAAAGTCTTATTTTAGTGTTATATTAGTACTTTGTATAAAAATCTCAATATAAACTTGAAGCTTGAATTTCTTTGGAGGCTATTGCTCATCCTGTTACTTTGTCCCAGTCACCAACCTACCCATGGTATTAGCGACACTGGGTGGACATCTACCTATGTTATTCCTCATTGGTATCTGTTCACCTCCCATTTTATGTCATCTCTGTGGGGGATTATCACATGGGGCACATGAACTACTGCCTGACAAGATAAAAAAGATAAAATTAGGAATTAGGGAGATTAGCTTTATTGGATATGAAGCTATTTTTACAAAGTAGCAATTAACAGAACTATGTGTAATTGAACAAAAATCAAAAAGGAAGGATGAGAATATTGCATCAAATAAACAAGATATTGATGGGACATATATAGAAATATAGAAAATCAAGAATGCAAACAAAATACAGACTTCTGGAAAAAATTAAAAGTCAGGTTAGTGGAAAATAGTTTTATAACATCATTTTATGGATGCCACATACCATATAAGATTCCAAATGTATTAAATTTATGTCTTCAATGACACCTAGGTTGCATGATTTGGGACAAAAAAAAATATTGTTGACATAAAGTGGAAAAAAAGGCTAATGGAAAAATATCGTCACCAAAAATGTCCAAAATCTTGATATTTAAGTTATATAAATAATTAAAAAATTATAACAGTAAGATCTAGTCGACATCATATGCATTTTTCAAGGGATAAGAAGGAACAGTTTTTTTTAAACTTGTGAAAATTATCTGCAAATCTTGATAAAAAAAACTAGTGAAATAAAAATGTAAAAAATACTGTGAGGTATTTACCTGGCATTTGTCAAATTGGGAAATGTAATATAATTCAGTGCTGGAGGACATATAGGAAGTTGTGTATACTTATCCATTGCTTGTGGTTATGTCAATGTTTCAAGAGTTTTTGGGGAAAAAAACCCCAGCATTTCCAGGGTAAAGTGAGGATGGCAGTGCAAAGCTAGTTTGCTCCCAAAACTTTTCCCAACATAACATTAAATGAAGTCTCTACACAAGCTTTAATATTACAGATTCCACCAAAATAAGAGTGAAACAAATTCTCAATTCAAAATATCTTGCAATATCTTTAGTGAAAGTCTGTCTCTGCAATTTAAGGGGAAGTATAAACCAGCATAGGCAGGAGAGTGGGAAAGTCAGTGACAAGCTTTTAGGCACATAGCTTAAGTCAGGGCTCAGTAAGGTATCTAGGTAGCAGGAAAGCAAAAAAGGGTCCAAATCTCAAAGTTCAAGCAACATACCGGATTGGGTTGGAAACAAATCACTAGATAGACAAAGCCTGGGAATAGGGGAGAAAATAGATTTTGGCATACGCAACACCTGGGTTGCAAAGGCAGCACCTTAGGAAATGATCAGTCAAGGAACAGATCCTGGTCTCAGGACAAAAACTTTGGGACTATACTCCTGAGATCAGAGTTCAACTATCAAAATGAACAAAAATGCAAACAGTATACTAACAATATAAAGCTACTGCCCTAGATAGGGACAATAAAAATGCCATCACAGAATAAGAAAGCAGTGACAAATTACTCCCATGTGAAGTCCCAAAGAACTTTATGAATTGGCTTCAACTTTAAAGTCTCCTGGAAGAGCTCAAAAAAGGCTTTACAGACTAAAGAAGAGAGGAAGAATAAAAATGGAAAAGAAATGAGTCATGCAAGAAAATTATGAAAAATTAATTAAAGAAATCAAATTTTTTAAAAGTAAAAATGACCAACTGGAAACAGAATATGCCTCATCAAAAAGTAAAATTAAATAACTGGTAAAGTAATGCAACTCTTTTAAAACTAAAATGTAACCAACTAGTAAAGTAAAAACAAAAGATAATGAAAGAAAACAAAACCTTACAAGTCAGCATTGGACAAATGAAAACTAATAACTCAATGAGACACCAATACTCCATCAAACAAAACCAAAACCTGAAAAAATAGAATAAAATATAAAATAACTTTTAGGAAAGACAAATAACCTGTAGAATAGAATTAGAAGAGATAATTTATGAATTATTTTTCTACATGAAAGCCCCAATCAAAAAAGATCCTGGAAAAAATCTTTCTGAAAATTATCATGGAAACTACCCTAATATCCTAGAACAAGAAGACAAAATATTCATTGAAGGGTTCCACAGATTCCTCTAGAAAGAGATTGCAGAATAAAAACTTCTAGCAATATTATTGCCAAATTCTTGAATTCTAAGCTAAAGGACAAAATACTTCAAGCAATCAAAAAGAAGCAATTAAAATACCAAGAAACCAAACTCAGAATTACAAAGGACATATCAGCTTCATCATTAATGTATTGGAGGGGCTGGAATATGATATTTTGGAATGTAAGGAACCTTGGATTACAACCAAGAATTGATCACCCTGGAAAATTCAGTATATTCTTTCTGGGGAAAAAATGGATTTTCAATGAAATAGAGAACTTACAAAATTTCCTGGTAAAATGACCAGAACTGAATGAAAATTCAGTCTTCAAATTACAAGACTCAAGATATGCATAAAAAGGTAAATGGAAAGGGGGAAAATGCTAATCAAGAACATTAAACTGTATCCATCTGTATAAGGGAAGACAATACTTGTAACTCTTGAGAAATGTAGTTCTCTTAGTATAGTTAAAAGAAACATACAAAGAGGATATGGGTAAAACATGGTCACAAAGTGTTGAGTCTTTAGCCAATACTCCAGTTTATAAGGGATGAATATAATTGTAAGGATTGCATTTAGAGAATATGGGTATAAATGAGTCATGAAGCATTGTTGATTACAAGGGTCATAGTTTTTATTGGACAGAAGGATGAAGAGTACTTAATGTTGTATATAGTTAAATCTTGAAGTGTCCTTACTTTGTTAAATACTTTAACTTATGAGGGTTGAAGCATAATATGGATAGAGGGAGAGAGTGTACTTAGAAAGACTGGACATAAATAACTCATGAAGTGATTTTGCCTTATTTCATTCCTTAGTTAACAATGGTTGTAATGCCATAATTGGAATACTAAAGAGGCAAGGGAAGAGAGTATAGGTAGAGGAACTAGATATATAGATTGTGAAGCAATTTTGCTTTATTTTATATTTGAGGATTATGTGTCCATAGATGGTACTTGAAAAGAGGGTATCGTATAAATTGATTATAATTTGATGTTATTTATGTCTCTTGAGAAGTATATTACTTTTTTGAGGTTCTTCCTTTTATTTTTATTTTTTATTATATAAATATTTTATTTGTTTTTCAAATTACCTACGATGATAGTTTGTACCAATAAATTTTTGCAAGGTTTTGAGTTATACATCATTTTCCCCTCTTTCCCTTCCTTTTCCAAGCCCCACCCCCCATTAGAAGGCAATCTGATATAGGCTTTACATTTTCATCCAATGCTAGACATAGGTCAAAATTAAATGTGTTGTGGGAGAATCAGATTCTAAAGGAAGAAAGAAAACATTAGAGATGACAAAATTACATAATACAAAAGACAGCTTTTAAAAATTGAAAATAATAAGCTTTAGTTTTCATTTAAACTCCACAGCTCCTTCTCTGGATATGGATGGCATTCTCCATTACATGTCCCCTAAACTTGTCCTTGATTTTTGTACTGCTGAATTGAACAAGTCCATCATGGTTGATCTTCACCACATGTTGTTGTTAGTATGTATAATATTCTTCTGCTTCTACCCATTTCACTCCATATCAATTCATGCAAGTCTTTCCAGACTTTTTTTGTGAAATCCTGACCTTCATGATTTCTTATAGAACAACAGTGTTCCATCAAATATATATACCACAATTTGTTCAACTATTCCTCAATTGATGAATATACCATTAATTTAGAATTTTTTCACTGCAAAATTACTGCTATGAATATTGTTGTACATATGAGATTTTTACCCTTCTTAATGATCTCTTCAGGCTACAGATCCAGTAGTGTCATTGCTGTATCAAAGAACATACATATTTATTGCTCTTTTGGGGCATAATTCCAAATTGTTCTCCAGAAAGGTTAGATCATTTCAAAACTCCACCAACAATGCATTAATGTCCTAGATCTCCGACATCCCCTCCAACACTGTTCATTTTCCTTTCTGATCATCTTGTCCAATTTGATAGGAGTGAGATGGTAACTCAGAGATGCTTTAATTTTAATAAGTAGTTTTTCTAATGGGACTGGAAAGGGGAGTGTATTTAGTGAATATGAGACAATGTTTCTTATTAATCAAACCTTGAAAAAGTTTCTTCTATCTGGACAGATGAAAGAAGCATATTTTGGCAGAGGGTTTAGGTACAAGACAGGACTAAAACAATAAAGACATGAACAGAAGGATTATACAGGAGAAGGATTAGAAGATATTATTAAAGGTTAAATAACATTAGAGAATGAATAACACCACATGAAGAGATATAAAGACCTATTAGAGTAGTGGGGCAAAAAGAGAGGGTGTGAACTCTAAGTAAATCCTACCTTCAACAGATTTGCCCCCCAAAAGAGAATAACATGCCTTCCCAATTGGGTTTAAAAATCTATCTTACCCTATTTAAAATAGGAGGGGGAAAAGTAAAGAAAGGGAAAAGGCGACTGATCAAAGGAAAGGCAAAAGTACAAGTCAAATTAATATTAAAAAAGAAAAGTCCAAGGGAAAAGGAAATAAAACTTTGCTGAGGACAAATAAAGGGTAAGGAAAGAAAAAAGCATATAAATGGAGCTTGATAGCATGGAGGTAAAAACAGTTACTAACTTTAACTATAAATGTGAATGGAATGAACTCTCCCATAAAATGGAAACAGCTATAAGAATTGATTAAAAAACCAGAATCATACAATATATTGTTTACAAGAAACTCATTTGTAGCAGAGAGATACAAACAGTGTAAAGACAAAAGGCTGGAGCAAAATATATTATGCTTCAGTGGAAGTAAAAGAAATCAGTGGTAACAATTTTGATCACAAACAAAGCAAAAATAAAAATAGATCTCATTAAAAGGATAAGGAAGGAAACTACAATTTTTAAAAAAAGAACCTTAGGAAATTATATTTAATAATTAAACATATACGCACCAAGCAATATAGCATTCATATCAAAAAAGAAACTCAACAAATTACAGGGAGACATAGACAGCAAATTATAAAAGGAGAAGGACTCTAAAAATTAGATATATCTAACCACAAAATGAACATGAAGGAAGTTAAGAAAGTAAAAAGACTTTTAGAAAACTTGGATATGATAGAATTCTGAAGAAAACTGAATGGGGATAGAATGTAAGATATACTTTTTTCTCTGCAACATATGGCATCTATGCCAGAATTGGTATAGAGCATAAAAACATTACAATCAAATGTAGAAAGACAGAAGTATTAAATGCATCATTTTCAGATCATGATGTCACAAAAATTGCATGCAATAAAATGGTCATGGAAAGATAAACCAAAAATTAATTGAAAACTAAATAGCCTAATTTTCAAGAATGAATGAATCTAACAACAAATCATTGAAATAATCAACAATGGGCTGCAGCCAAAGCAGTTTTAGGGGAAATTTTGTGCCTCCAAATTTTTATATGAATATAGAGGAGAAGATCAATGAATTTGCCATGCAACTAAAAAAAGCTCAATTAAATTGAATAAAAATTCCCAATTAAATACCAAATTAGAAATTCTGAAAATCAGTGGAAAAATTAATAAAATTGAAAGTAATATAACCATTATTGATCCAATAAATAAAGCTAAGATTTGACTTTATGAAAAAGTTAAAAAAATAAATAAACCTTTAGTATATCTGATTAATACAATGGAAGAAACAAGCCAAATAATCAGTGTCAAAAATGAAAAGGGTGGAAAAACCACCAACATGGATGATATTAGATCAGTAATTAAGAGCTATTTTGTCTATATATTTGACAAGCTAAGTGAAATGGATGAATATTTACTGAAATTTAAGCTACCCAGATTAACAGAAGAAATAAAATATTTAAGTAACCCCATTTCAAAATAAAAAAGATTGAAGAAACCATTAAGAAACTCCCTAAGAAAAATTGTTGCAGTCCAGATGGATTTACATTATATTCTACTGAATATTTAAGGAGCATTTAATTCTAATTCTTCATAACCTATTTTAAAAATAGGCGTTTTGCCAAATTCCTTTTATGACACAAAATGTTGCTGAAACCTAAATAAGAAAGAGCAAAATAGACACAGAAAATTATAGACCAATCTTACTAATAACATTGATCAAATATTTCAAATAAAATTTTAGTAAAGATAATACAAAAAGTTATTACTAGCATAATACACCATGATTAGATATGCAGAAATGATTAAATATTAGGACAAACAGCAACATAATTGATCATATAAATAATAAAACTAACAGAAACCATATGAATATCTCATTAGATGCTGAAAAAGTCTTTGACTTTTTCTAACACCTATTTCTATTAATAAACCTAAAGAATATAAGAACCAATGAAACTTTCCTTAAATTAATATGCAACTTTAATCTAAAACAATTATCACGTACTATATCTAAAGGGGGAAAACTAGGAACATTTACAAAAATATTGGGGTGGAATAAGGATATCCATTATCACCTATACTGTTCAATATAGTATTAGAAATGTTAACTTTACTAATAAGAGAAGAAAAAGAAATTGAAGGAATTAGAATTGGCATTGAGGAAACAAAACTTTCACTCTGCAGATAATAGGATGAAATACTTAGTGAGCCCTCAAAAACTAATTAAAAGTACTTGAAACAATTAACAACTTCAGCAAAGTAGGAAGATATAAAATAAACACATAAATAATCAGTATATATATGTATACATATACATATACATATATATATAAATGTATATATGAGCAATAAAACTCAAGGGCAAGAGATAGAAAGAAAAATTCCATCTAAAGTTACTTCAGACAGCATAAAGTCCTTGAGAATCTAACTTCTAAGACAAACCCAGAAATCATATGAATACAATTATAAAATTCAGTTCATACAGATAAAGTCAGATCTAAACAACTGAAAAAACTTTAATTGTTGATAGACTGAGCTTATATAATAAAAAATAAAAAAATGACAATTCTTCCCAAATTAAATTATTTATTCAGTGCCATATCAATTAATATCCCAAAAAAACTATTTTACTGTGCTAGAAAAAATAGTAATTAAATTTATTGGGAGCAGGAAAAGTCAAGAATATCAAGGCAATTAATGAAAAAATGCAAAGGAAGGTGGTCTGGGTGTACCAGATCTCAAACTATATTATCAAGAAGCAGTCATCAATTACTGTCTGGTATTGGTTAAGAAATAGGGTAATGGACCAGTGGATTAGAGTAGTTGCAAAAGATACATAGCAAATGATTTTAATAATCTACTGTTTAACAAACACAAAGACATTAATTTCTCTACTCAGTACTCACTTTTTAGCAAAAACCTCTGGGAAAACTGGAAAATAGTATGACAAAACTAGGCAGAGACCTATATCTCAAACCCATATCAAAGTAAGTTGAGCTAGGTGGCACAGTGAATAGAGCACCAGACCTGGAGTCAGGAGGACCTGAGTTCAAATGCACTCTCAGACACTTAATAATTTCCTAGTTGTCTGACTTTGGGCAAACCACTTTATCCCATTGTCTTGCAAAAAACCCAAAAACAAACAAAAAATGGGCACAGGATTTCAATATAAAGTACAATACCATAGACCAATTAGGAGATCAAGATATATTCTATCTGTTAGATCTATACAAAGGGGAGAAATTTATGACCAAACAAGACATAGAGAAGATTAAAAATTGCAAAAGGGATAATTTTGACTATGTTAAGCTAAAAAGTTTTTGCATTATTAAAACTTATGTAGTCAAGATTGGAAGGAAAATAGAAAACAGGGAAATAATTTTCATAAGTATTGTTCCTGATGAATTCATTTCTAAAATTTATAGAGAACTCAATAAAATGTATATGATTAAAAGTTATTTCCCCATTGATTGTCAAAGTATTAACACTTTGTTTTAACATGGAGAAATTAAAGCTTTATATAGTCATCTGAAGAAGTGCTCTAAATCATTATTGATTAGATAAATGCAAATTAAAACATACATGATGTACCACCTCACATCTTTCCAATTGGCTAAGATGGCAAAAGGGGAAATGATCAATATTGGAGAAGATGTGAGAAAATTGGGACATTAATGCATTGTTGGTGGAGTTTTAAACTGATCCAGCCATTCTGGAGAGCAATCTGGAACTATTACCAAAAAAGCAATAAAACTGAGCATACCCTTTTATCCAGTGATTCCAGTACTAGAACTATAATACAAAAGAAATCATCAAAAATGGGGAGAATATCACATGTTCAAAATAGTAAAGAACTAGATATAAAGGGGATGTCCATCAATTGAGAAATTGTTGAACAAGATATAGTATAAGAATATTATGGAGTACTATTGTTATATAGGAAATCTTGAGTAGTTGGATTGTAGAGAAGCATGAAAAAGTTTACAAAAACTGATGCTGATTGAAGGAAGTGAAATCAAGAATACACTGTATATATTAACAACTTCATTGTGAAATGATCTACTATGATGAATGAAACACCTCGCAGCAGTTCAGAGATCAACTATAGATAATGCTGTCCATATGCAGAGAAAAAGAACAGGGAATCTGAAGGCATACTATGTTTATTTAAAGAAAAAATTCTCTTCTGTTTTTCCTTCCCTTCTCATGCTTTTTTTTATTTCCCTCTAATTCTAATTCTTCTTCCATAAAATGACTAATATATTTAAATATGTCAAGCACACATGTACATGACTGACGTTTACCAGACTATTCCCTGCCATGGGTGGGGAAAGAGAGGTTGTAGCAAATTGTGAACTTTATAAATTTTCAAACAGATGATTATTGAAAAACTACCATCACTTTTAACTGGAAAAATGGAATAAAAGTTCAATTAAAAACTTAGAATTCTTTATATTGCTTACATCCTTTTATAAAAGTGATTCCACTACTTGGCTAAAATCCCAAGGAGGACACTGGTATGCAGGAGAATCATAGACCAAACTATTAAAATCAAAACTAAATGTATGAATTAAAAAAAGAAATTAATTAAGTAACCAAGAAGTAGACAGTTGCAGAAATGATAGCATATGATGCAATAAATAATGTAAGATATTTTTCAACAATTATGAAAAATTCGGGGAATCATGCAACAATTGATTTAAAATGATGCATAGTTTAAAAAATACCAAAATATACTTAGAGACTAATTAATATAAATTAAATTTTTTGTCTCCAAGAAAGTCAAAAGCAGAAGGAAAAATCTTTCATATACTAACATTTGTCAATGCTTTCTGTGGTAAGGGGAAAAAAATGGAATCACTGAAAGAATATACACTTAGTAAGTACCATATTTCTCCATGTATAAGACACACCCTTTTAAGAAAAATTTGGGGTGTAAAAACTGGGAGTGTCTTATACAGTGATTGTAGATTTTTTTTTACTTGCATTTCCCACTTTTTTATGCTTGTCATTTTGTTCAACCATGTTCTGCCCAGAAATGGGTCAGAAAAATAATTTTTGTATAATTCTGAATTCAAGTTCAAAGTGATGCAGTTTGCAAGAGTGAATGGAAATCCTGCTGCTGAACATGTTTGGTCCTCCTCGAACTGAGAAAACAATCTTAAGCTGGCTATGGAAAGAAGAAATGCCTCAGCAGAAGAAGGCCATGAGAGGAAATTCAGCAAAATGGCCTGATTTAGAGAGGGAATTGAAGAGATGGACTGAAGAGCAAAGGGCAAGTGGAATTCTTGTGTCCGCAAAGATGGTTCAGCAGGAGGTAAGAAGAATTGCTGATGAAAAAGAAGTGACTGATTTCAAAGGAGGACACCATTAGTGCTTTGGGTTCATGAAAAGGAATGGACGAAGCATGCATCCATGCACCAGACTTGCCCAAAAGATGCCTGAAAGATATGAGCAGAAGGTCCTTGAATTTCATGATGAATAAAACTTGAATTCAATAACTTCATGTAGTATATTTTTTTTGAATTTCGGGCCCCCAAATTAAGAAGCATCTTACACATGGGAAAATAAGATAAATGACTGAATATAATGGTCTGAATGTTATAGGTTGATTTTGGCAATAAGAAATAAATATTTCAATTTAAAAATTTGAGAAAATGTATAAATTAATGCAGACTGAAGTGTTGGCAGTGTTGGGGTGGAGAATGTGTTCAGGGAAGACGTGTACCTCTGGTGTAAGGTCTGCTGAAACTTTTCAGGACTGTTCTCTTTCTTTGGGGGCTATCTGATCCTTGTCTTATCTCTGGCTCAAAAGAGCTGAAGAATGTGCAACAACCACATCCCAGTAAGGTGGAGATCAACTGGGGGGTTTCAAACCCATCCCTGAGTTGGAAAGTTTCTAGTTCAAGTCTACTCTGTTGACATAGGCAAATGGGAACAATTTGTTCCTATGGCTATGAAAGCAGCTAAAGAGTGGAGTGCTTAGAACATGTTTAGACATCCAAGACGCCAAGGTTATGCACTACATTTCAAGTCACTACCAGTCATCTTGACTCTGTCTTGCCACTGAAATGTAGCAATTCTGGAAGAATGAAGCCAGTAAATTTGTGCGACTCTGCCTCATTTAAATCTAATTTATACATGAATCAACAAACTTCCTTCATATCATTTTTTTCTATCTCAAAGTCTTGTGGAAAAGTAGAAGATGTGGATACACTAGGTGTCACAACTCTTCATACAAATAGCCTAGGATAGAGGATCATCTTCTCATTGAATTGAAGCAGTAGTAGTGCAACCTTTTAAGGACCACACTTTTTCATCTCCAGGTGTCAGGAAGGGCTTAGAAAAAATTCACCCCAAATTGTTTGCTTAGACATGTTTTCTATGGAAGGTGGGGATCATACCCTGCAGTGTAAATACAAAAAAAGGTACAGAAACTTCTGCAAAGATGATTACACTCAAAATCAGGATATGGAATGTATGCACACTTATAGGCAACACACAATTCTATAGACCTGAAAGACAGACAGTTCTTGTTACTAAAAAAGTCACTAAAAATTGCATCCAAATGACAGCCTTGAATGAAATAAAATGGAGAAGTTAAGGTCAGTTTATAAAAGTCAAAGCTGGATGAATGCTTTTCTGTAAAAGTCACCTAGGAGTTCAAGGATGCTGCCATTGTCCATTTCTATAAAGATGAAGGAAATGGATTGTTCTTTGATTATCAGAGAATAGGGAAGGGAAGTGTATCTCTTAGTCATTGCTGACAGAATTCTTGTGAGAATATTAATTTATAAACTGATCTTTCACCTGGAAGATGGTCATCTATTTAAGAACCAGTGTGGCTCCAAAAGGACCAAGGGATGGTTGATATGATGTATGTTGCCTGACAACTCCAAGAGAACAGCCAGTACTTGAACAAAGGTCTGTATACAATGTTTAACTATCAGATCAAAGCTTTTGATATTGTTAGTTATGAAGTGTTATAAAAATATCAGAATTTGGTTTCCTGGAGAAGCTCATCAGTATTGTACATCAATTTCATGATGGGATGCTTACCCAAGTTTTGGTTAATGGATGATGCTCTTGGGTTTTCCCAGTCATCATTACAGTGAAACAAGATTGTGTTCTGACTCAGCAATGCTTTCATTGCTGACTCAGCAAGATCAGTTACCGCACTGATGGCAAATTTTTTAACTTGAAAAGGTTACAAGTCAAGACTAGAATGAAAGGAGAGTTGGTGCAAGATTTTTATTTGCAGATTATTGTGAACTCAATGCAGCCCCCGAAAATAAGAGACAACAAAGATGGTTCAGCTTTCTTTTGGTTGTGCAAAATTTGGCTTAACAATTAAGATCAAGAAAATGCAGGTGCTCTACCAGCCAGTATAACAGCAGTTATATGTGGAATCATCAGTTATTGCAAATGAAAACAGTTTGAAAACTGTTTGCTTACCTTGGCAGTATACTTTTTAAGAATATACATACATATATATATATGTATGTATGTATATATATATATACATATAGATAGATAGATAGATAGCTAGATAGATAGATAGATAGATAATGAACTTGATTTAGTCATTGCCAGAGCTAGCTCAGTGGTTAGGTTACATAGGAAATTGTGGAAGAGAAGCAGTATAAGACTGAATATCAAACTGAGAGTCTTCAAAGATACTGTGTTGACCCCATTTTCTTAGGAAAATTCTGCAGATAACCTGAGAAGATAAGGAACCAGACTCTTTTCCCAAACTGAACTACCAAGAATTCAAATTTTACTAGAGAGCATAACTCCAATAGGCTGGTCATGTTGTTCATATGCCAAATATATGCTTGTCTAAAAGTCCATTTTATAAAGAACTCACACAAAGTAAGCACTCACATGTTGATCAGATGAAGTGGTACAAGGACACTATCAAGGCCTCTCTAAAGTATTTTGGAGTTGATTGAATGATCTAGGAGAAGTGCTGGACCGCCCACTATTGCATGCCCTCTTCAAAGAAGTTGCTATTCTCTATAAGGAAAGTAGAATTGAAGTACTTCAAAAAAAATGTGAGATGCAGCCATTTTGAGAATCCATCTCAAATGTTTTCATGGTTTACTTGTGTCCAACCTGTGCTATAGCATTCCAAACTCATATTGGTGTGATCAGTCACAGTCTGATAATTTGTAATTTGTACTCCATACACTGCAATTTGATTTCAACAGAGTGATGTCATGTTGGTCCTTTTTAAGAACCAAAGACAACACCCAACCAAGATTGTAAACTATTGGTCTGGAAAGAAGCACATGTTATTAGCCATGAATAATACATTGATTTTTTTTTACTTAACTTTTTTTTTATTCCAAGGGAAGGTTTCATTAAGCAATAATGATATAAATAAAGATATAATATACATGAAGACAATACCAAAATGTGACCACACATAGGTCAAATTGAATGGATAGTGTTAGTTGGTTATGAATTACTAATGTTAGATCTCCTTTCCTCCCATTCTGCTGATACTAAACTACAAAAATAAAATATGACAGATTGTCAGTTACAATTACTTTATAACCAGTTTTGTTTAACTTATATGGGGAAGGTATTATTAAGGAATTATTTCTTGGAAAGTGACTAAATGTGACAAAACAAAAAAAGACTTCAATTCTACTATGGGGATAATATAAGGAGAGAAATAGAGAAAGGTCATATGTTAGTGTAAATAGACTAATGATAAGAGATAATGTTAAATGTTCTGGAGAACTACTCTCAGAATATACATGGAGTAGTTCATTCAGTTTTTGTTTTAAAGGACAGAGAGATCTTTAATAGCTTTGAAATCATTCATGGAAATGTGACCCTGATAATGTAAGGCCTGCTAATGTAAGGGATCAACACAATACACTTTGGGGACAATCTGAAGGAACTGGAGATGTTTAGTTTGGAGAAGAGAATACAGAGGAAGAATGTGATAGCTGTCTGTGGTTTTAAAAAGGTTTCTATCTGTTTGCTTCCCAAGAGAGGTAATAAGAATAATAGATAAAATTTCAAAGACACAAATTTGTAATTAATGGAAGAAAAAGCTTCTCTTAATAATTTAATAATTATCACTTTATGAGTTTGAATGTTTTACCCACAATGAAGATCTCAACCATCTGTGACTATCCATACTATATGACTCTTGTTTGTGTATATCTATTTTTGTAATTTCATCACAATGATTACCACTCAAGGTGATGTAGATCTTTCTGGATTGCTTTGTTGTCTCTTGCCCCCTGTCAATATATTCATGAATATTTAATTTTTGGGATATGTTGTAGAAATTTAGCACAACCATCCCCATGATGAATCTAACAAAGTCCTAGATAATGAGCCTATACAATCTTAATATGGTAATTCAAGGAAAAAAATCAGAGAAAATTATTTTTTTCCAGTCTAGACAGGCATACTGAGAAAGATAAAGAGATGTGTGAAAGCTAGTAAAGTAGTCCAGAAATGAAGGTGTGAGGTAGGGTCTTCCAGAAGAGGGAAACTGAAAAGGGTCTGAGATTGTGCAATAGGAAAAAACAAAAGGACCCACTCCATCATGAATACCTCAGTGTTGTGCAATAATCATTAACAAGTATCATGTGGCAGCTCTGCCACTTGTACTCGAGAGTTGAGTCACTGATTTAGAGCTTGATGGTGTGTGTATGTGTGTTTCACATACACCCAGGTGACACATACTAGAAGCAAGATTGATGGTAGACACCTGAAGCTGTGTATTGGGCCAGGATCAAAAACAGGGAATTGCAACTGTATAGATCTGATTGTGGAAGTAGAACAGGGTCTCAGATCCAAACTCTAGCCTGATCTCATATGTATACTTTAGGAAAAAATAAAACCAAACAAAAATGAAAAACAAAAAACAAGAAACAGAGCCAGGAGCTGGGACAAAATTAGAAGCTATAGTTCTTCTACTTGAAGAGATACCCAAATGACTGGTGTTGGCTGAGCTTAATAATACTCTTCTAGAACTCTAATCAAAAGCAAACCCACAGTTGTGTTGCTTAGACTTGTGTAAGTCAGGAGCTTGCTAAATGTATACCAGTAGCACAATGATCAGGAAACTTTGGAAGCACTGAATGCATGCCAGTTTCTAGGCTAAGCCACCTCTGAGATTTTGTTTTTATGGCACTCAGCACCTAGAAAAAGTAATGGTAAAGCTCAAGGAGGTATAACACTATTCCAAAGAATGTCCAAAGATCCCTTCAAGAATTGTGTATAGACTTCCGGCCAAGATGGTGGAGAGAAGACAGGCACAGTTCTAAAGTCTCCTGATCTCTTCCCCATCTATCACATGAAACAAACCTCTTAAAAGAAACCCAACCCACAACACCCAGAAAGAAAAGCCAGGAGAAAGAACATCTACCTCAGGATTTGTCTCCTGCAGCAGCTTTGGCCAAATTTGGGCAGCTGAGTCTGGGCTCAGAGGGAGGATCAGCCCCGGATCAGCCAGATTAACAGCTGAATTGGGACCAGGAGTCTGAGGGCTGGAGAGCCAGACCTGCTGGATCAGCAGTGGGGCTGGACAAAAGGGGTTTGGGTCCGCGGGGAAGCAGAGGCGCTGGTGTTGGTATTGTCCCCCTGGAGCTTGGGGACCAGGCTGGGGGGAGAGTTCTGGTGCAGGAGACCAGCAGACACCATGCCTAGGCTCCTCGGGTCTGAGAAACTCTGAGTCCACACCTCCATTGCACAGAGGCCTCTTCCCAAACAAACAAATAAAAACTACTTCTGCCTCAGGCCCAGGTGTGTGAGCAGAAGAACCAGCCCAGCTGAGGAAGGACCTCAGGCCAGGGTAAAGCCCACCATTGATTGAAGGCAAAAGAATTCAATAGCTCCAACTCCTCTCTTCAGGCAAAGGGAGAAGGCCTCTCAACCAAGGTCACAGACACTCCAGAGAGGGCAACCAGCACCTCCTACTGGCCAGCCAGAGAAAATGCACTCAGTAAAGCCTTTAGCATCCCAAGTCTAGGTGAACCAGCCCCTCCCAATGCAAGGTCTTAGTTTAGCATAATGAAGAAGGGTCAGCAGAAAGGTGGATCCATAGAAAAATTCCTGGAAGGGAAAGACCCCAACTCAGAGAGACCTGGAACCTCTGAGGAGAATACAATCTGGTCTCCAGCACAGAAAGACTTCCTTGAAGAAATAAGGAAGGAGCTTAAAAATTTGGGAGAGACAATTAATACCTTGCAACAAGAAAACAAAACCTTAGAAAGTACAATTGGACAAACAAAAAAGGAGAATAAGTCTCTCAGATCATCAATTGGACAATTATAAAATGAGAAAAATTCTATCATATCTTCAAAGGAGCAAATGCAAAAAGAAATTAATTCTCCCAAAACCTCAATTGGTCAAATGGAAAGCTCTTTCAAAAGTAGAATTGATGAATTGGAAAAGGAGTTGCAAAAGGTTAATGAAGAAAACTCCTCCCCCCAAAAAATAATGGAGTCTACAGAAACTAATGAATCCATGAGACAGCAAGAGTCAGTTAAACAAAATCAAAAAATAGAAGCAAATTTAAAATACCTCATCAACAAAACCACCTACCTAGAGAATAGATTGAGGAGGGGCAACCTGAAAATTATAGGATTCCTGAAAACACTGAAGAGAAAAAAAGCCTGGACTTAATATTACAGGATCTAGTAATGGAAAACTGCCCTGAAATCATGGAATTGGAGGGCAAAGTAGTTATTGAAAGAGTACATCGATCCCCACCAGAAAAAGATCCTAAAATGAAAACACCAAGGAATGTTGTGGCCAAACTCCAGAACTATCAGATAAAAGAGAAAATCCTGCAAGCAGCCAGAAAGAAACAATTTAAATATCAAGGAGTCACAGTAAGGATCACGTAGGACCTGGCTGCATCAATTTTAAGGGATCGAAGGGCCTGGAATGAGATATTTTGAAGAGCACAGGAGCTTGGAATGCAGCCAAGAATCTGCTTTCCTGCAAAGCTGAGTCTTCTTTTCCAGGGAAAAAGATGGACATTTAACGAAATGGAAGAATTCCAAAAATTTCTGATGAAAAGACCAGAGCTAAACAGAAAATCTGGACATCAAACAGGAGGTTCAAGAGACATATGAAAAGGTAAAAAAAAGGGGGGGGGCGGTAAAAGGAAAAAAAAATGCAATCCAGTAAGTTGAAACTGGCTGTATCCCAGCATGAGGGTAAAAAAAATGATTCTCATAAACCTTGAGAAATGTAACTCTAACAGAGAGAATACACCTAGCCAGAAATGATGGACATTCATGACCTATCCATGAGACTACTATCTAATGGGATGCAACTGGCTTTAACCCCACTTGGGAGAAAGACTCTAATAACTCTCAGGAATTTTGACTCTATTCGATAGAATATACAGGACTAGAAGGGAGAGACACTCAGAATTTTCTATGACCTAGATAGAATGATCTAAAAAAAACACTACCTCCCTAAAAAGGGGGACAGGAAAGAGACAGGAGGAGGGAGGGGACTGAATGGGGTAAATCGCATTACACTAAGAAGTACAAAAACCCTACGGTAATAGTGGGGAAGAAGGGAGGAGATGAAAAACACCTGAATCTTCTTCTCATCAGACTTGGCTTAAAGTCAACCTACACATACTCAGTTAACTTATAAACCATCTAACCTTTCAAGTATTAAAAGGGGAAAAGGGTAGGGGGGATGGAGAAAGGGACGGGGGAATGGGGGAAATAACAAAAGGAAGGGAAGGGAAAAGGGAAAAAGGGAAAGGGGAAAGAAAGGGGAGGGTGTGATATAGGAGGGCAAACACACTGAAGGGGGTGGTTTTCGGAAACAAAAGCCTGGGGAATTTGGATAAAAGGGGGGGAGGGGGAAATACAAATAGAGGGAAGAAAGTATGGAGGGCAATAAAGAATTAATCATAACCTTGAATGTGAATGGGATGAACTCTCCCTTAAAATGTAAGCAAATAGCAGAGTGGATTAAAAACCAGAATCCTACAATATGCTGCTTACAAGAAACCCATTTGAAGCAGAGAGATACATATAGAGTAAAGGTAAAAGGCTGGAGCAAAATATATTTTGCTTCAGCTGGAGTAAAAAAAGCAGGGGTAGCAATCCTTATCTCAGACAAAGCAGCAGCAAAAATAGATAGCATTAAAAGAGATAAGGAAGGAAACTTTATCCTCTTAAAAGGTACCATAGACAATAAAGTCATTTCAATATTGAATATATATGCACTCAGTGGGACAGCACCCATATTCTTAGAGGAGAAGCTGAAAGAACTACAGGAAGACATAGACAGCAAAACTCTACTAGTGGGAGACCTCAATCTCCCGCTATCAGATCTAGATAAATTGAATCATAAAACAAGAAAGAAATTAGGGAGGTAAATAGATTGTTAGAAAAATTAGATATGGTAGACTTATGGAGGAAACTGAATGGGGATAGAAAGGAATATACCTTTTTCTCTGCAGTACATGGAACTTATACAAAAATTGACCATGTACTAGGACATAAAAACCTTATGATCAACTGCAGAAAGGCAGAAATAGTGAATACATCTTTCTCAGATCACAATGCAATAAAAGTTATATGCAATACTGGGCCAAGGAGACATAGACCCAGAACAAACTGGAAACTGAATAACCACATTTTAAAAAATGAGTGGACCAAAAAACAAATTACAGAAAGAATTAATCATTTTATCCTAGATAATGATAATAATGAAACAACATACCAAAACCTATGGAATTCATTCAAAGCGACGCTCAGGGGATATATTATAGCTCTAAATGCTTATATGAATAAATTGGAGAAAGAGGAAATCAATGAACTAAACATGCAACTAAAAAAATTAGAGAAAGAACAAATCAAAAATCCCCAATTAAATACCAAATTAGAAATTCTAAAAATTAAAGGAGAAATTAATAACACCGGAAGCAAAAAAACTATTGAATTAATGAATAAAACCAAAAGTTGGTATTATGATAAAACCAATAAAATTGATAAACCTCTGGTCAATTTGATTAAAAAAGAAAGAAGAAAACCAAATTGCTAGTATCATAAATGAAAAAGGTGAACTCACCACCAATGAGGAGGAAATTAAAATAATAATTCGAAATTATTTTGCCCAACTCTATGCCAATAAATTTGATAATCTAAGTGAAATGGATGAATATTTACAAAAATATAAGTTGCCCAGGTTAAATGAAGAAGAGATTAAATAACTAAGCAACTCTATCTCAGAAAAAAGAAATTCAACAAGCCATTACTGAACTCCCTAAAAAAAACTCCAGGGCCTGATGGATTCACAAGTGAATTCTACCAAACATTTAAGGAACAATTGGTTCCAATCCTATATAAATTTTTTGGAAAAATAGGGAAAGATGGAACTCTGCCTAACTCTTTCTATGAAACCAATATGGTACTGTTACCTAAACCAGGAAGAATTAAAACAGAGAAAGAAAATTATAGACGTATTTCCCTGATGAAAATCGATGCAAAAATCCAAAATAAAAAATCTTAGCAAAACGATTACAACAAGTCATCACTAGGATAATACTTTATGATTAAGTAGGATTTATTCCAGGAATGCAGGGTTGGTTCAATACTAGGAAAACTGTTAGTATACTCAATTATATCAACAACAAACCTATCAGAAATCATATGATCATATCAATAGATGCTGAAAAAGCTTTTTGACAAAATACAGCATCCATTCCTAGTAAAAACACTAGAGAGTGTAGGAATAAATGGACTGTTCCTTAAAATAATTAGCAGTTATCTATCTGAAACCATCGACAAGAATTTTATTCAATGGTGAGAGGCTAAAGGCATTCCCAATAAGATCAGGGGTGAAACAAGGGTGCCCATTATCACCACTACTATTCTATATTGTATTAGAAATGTTAGCATCAGCAATTAGAGAACAAAAAGAAATTAAAGGAATTAGAATTGGGAAGGAAGAGACAAAACTCTCACTCTTTGCAGATGACATGATGGTCTACCTAGAGAATTCCAAGAAATCATCTAAAAAACTACTGGAAACAATTAGCAATTTTAGCAAAGTTGCAGGTTATAAAATAAACCCTCATACATCCTCAACTTTATCTATCTATCTATCTATCTATCTATCTATCTATCTATCTATCTATATATATGTATATAGCAAGAAATAGCAGGAAGAGCTAGAAAGAGAAATCCCATTCAAAGTAACCTCAGACAATATAAAATATTGGGGAGTCTATTTGCCAAGACAAACTCAGAATCTTTTTGAAAACAATTATAAAACACTTCTCACAGAAATTAAATCAGATTTAAATAATTGGGCAAATATGAACTGCTCATGGATAGGTAGAGCTAATATAATAAAAATGACAATTCTATCAAAACTATACTATCTGTTTAGTGCCTTACCAATCAAAATTCCAAAAAATTACTTTAACGAGTAAGAAAAAATTATAAGTAAATTCATATGGAGAAATAAAAAGTCAAGAATTGGCAGGAGCTTAATGAAAAAAAAGTGCAAAAGAAGGTGGCTTAGCCCTACCCGATCTAAAATTATATTATAAAGCATCAGTCATCAAAACATTTTGGTATTGGCTAAGAAATAGAGTGGTGGACCAGTGGAATAGATTAGGTGTAAATCAGGAGATGATTATAGTAATCTGCTGTTTGATAAACCTAAAGAGTCCAGCCATTGGGATAAAAACTCCCTCTTTCCTAAAAATTGCTGGGATAATTGGAAGTTAGTATGGAAGAAACTTGGATTAGACAAACACCTCATACCCTTTACCAAGATAAGATCCAAATGGTTACAGGACATAGACATAAAAAAAATATTATAAGCAAATTAGAAGATCAAGGACTAGTCTACCTGTCAGATCTATGTAAAGGGGAAAAGTTTATGACTAAGGAACAGTTGGAGAACATCACCAAAATCCATTTAGATGATTTCGATTACATTAAATTAAAAAGATTTTGCACAGATAAAACCAATGTAACCAAGATCAAAAGAAATGTAGTAAATTGGGAAACAATCTTTACAACTAATGATTCTGATGAAGGATTCATTTCTAATGTATACAGAGAACTGAGTCACATTTTTAAAACAAAAAGCCATTCCCCAAATGACAAATGGTCAAAGGATATGCAAAGGCAATTTACAGATGAAGAGATCAAAGTAATCCATAGCCGTATGAAAAAATGCTCTAAATCATTAATTATTAGAGAAATGCAAATTAAAGCTTCTCTGAGGTACCACCTCACACCTCTCAGATTGGCCAGTATGACCAGGAAGGATAATGATCATTGTTGGAAGGGATGTGGGAAATCTGGGACACTATTACACTGTTGGTGGAGCAGTGAACTCATCCAACCCTTCTGGACAGCTATGTGGAATTATGCCCAAAGGGCAACAAAAATGTGCATACCCTTTGACCCAGCAATACCACTACTGGGTCTATACCCGGAAGAGATGATGAAAAAGGGTAAAAACATCACTTGTACAAAAATATTTATAGCAGCCCTGTTTGTGGTGGCAAAGAATTGGAAATCCAGTAAATGTCCTTCAATTGGGAATGGCTTAGGAAACCGTGGTATATGTATGTCATGGAACACTATTGTTCTATTAGAACCCAGGAGGGACGGGATTTCAGGGAAACCTGGAGTGATTTGCATGAACTGATACTGCGTGAGATGAGCAGAACCAGAAAAACACTGTACACCCTAACAGCAACATTGGAGTGATGTTCAACCTTGAAGGACTTGATCATTTCTTCAGTGCAACAATTGGGAACAATTTTGGGCTACCTGAAAAGGAAAGTACCATCTGTATCCAGATAAGGAACTGTGGAGTTTGAAGAAATTGCAAGGACTATTCCCTTTAATTTAGAAAAAAAACAGATAGCTTATTGTCTGATCTTGTTACCTCTTAGCCTTCTCTTCTTTTTAAGGATTTGATTTCTCTCTCATCACACCCAATTTGGATCAAGGTACAACATGGAAACAAAGTAAAGACTGACAGAGTGCTTTCTTTGAGGTGGAAGGGGGAGGCAAGCAAGACTGGGGGAAAATTGTAAAATTCAAATAATATCTTTAATAAAAATAAATTGAAAAAAGAATTCTGTATAAAATTTCATTAATGCAATATCATGATTTGAGAATTAATGCTGGAAAATGAATAATAACAGGGATGCCAAGACATAAACCTAGAAAAAAGAGTTTAATTCAAAATTTTCAAAAAGGAAAGGGTAAAAGAAAAACACAATGAGAGTTCCTTGAAGAAATGAAATAAGAGTTTAAGTTAAAAATTATTTTACAAATGAAAGGACATTATTAAAGGAAAGAACTGGAAAAGAAACGAGTTATAGAGGAAAGGTATGGAAGGATAGTAAACCAATTAGCACAAGAAATACAAAACTTTGTCTATGAAACAGATTCCTTGAAAATTAGAATGGACCGTATAGCAGTTAATGACTGCAAGTAATTAGAAGGAAAGAATGCAAGAAAGATCATAGTCAATTTCAAATAAGACTTAGCAGTAAAGTAGCAATAAGTAGAGAATGTTATATTTCAAAAAAGCAAAAGATTAAGATTTAAAAACAAAATTAGTTTATACAATAAATTTTAGTATAATGCTGCAATGAAAAAGTATGAAAGCATAAAGCATAGAATTAAATCCCTACTATGTGGCAGCCACTGCTAAGTTCTGAGTATACAAAAAAGAGGCAAAAGGTAGTCCCTGCTCTCAAGGAGCTTATTACCCAATAAAACACATGCAACAAATATATGCAAAGTAAACTATGCAATGTATTAAAAGAAAACAATTAAGAGGAAAAAGCCCTAGAATTAAAAGAAGTTGGGAAAGGGTTCCAGGAAAAGATGAGATTTTAATTAAATGCCTGGGAAGTCAATTAGAACAGAGAGGGAAGAACATTGTACTTGTAGGAAAGTAGGAAAAAATTCTTAGAGCAGAGAATAGTCAGGAGGTCAGTGTCATTGGATCAAAGTTGATGTTTGTCCTTCATCTGGAAGAAGAAATGCTATGACATCATGAAGGTGATGCCATTATATACAAGTGAAGTGGATTTAAGTGAGGGGGTTCTGTGCAAAGTTACCAGTCTCACTTTCTCCTCCTGAGCCATCTGGATCCAGTGGCTCGATTTGATTTGGGATGCTTGGAGATGACCCTGGATGCAGTGGTTGAACTTGGTCATTTAAATCGAGGTCTTTCTCTTATTTACCTTAATCAATGCATCAAAGTATATAGTAGGAAATATGGTCTAAAAGACAAGAAGGTAGGATGTAGTTGAATGGACTTTGAATACCAAAAGAGAATTTTGGCATTTAATCCTGTGACACCATGGACCACTGGAGTTGAATTTATTGAGTAGCAAGAAGGTAATATGATTTAATCTGTACTTTAGGAAAATCACTTTTGTGCTTGAATAGAATATGGATTGGAGCAGGAAGAGTTTTGAGGAAGACAGACCCATAAGCAATCTATTCCAAAATTCCATGCAAAGAAGACAAAAATGGGATTATATTAACTTCTTATTTTTTGCAAAACAATTGTAGTCTTTGGGCAAAAATGAGATCATTAGTAATAAATAAACAAAAATCTCATCATAAAACAAACAAAAAAAAGCTAGAGAAAAATACACCCCAAATAAACATCAAAAAAGAAAACTTGAAGATCAGAGAGGAACAAAATTAAAAGAAATATTGAAATAAACAAAAATTATTTTTCAAATAACAAATAAAATGAACCATTGCTTAGTTTGATTAAAAAAAATAAAGAGAAAAAATAAAGGACAAATATCAAAAGAGAAAAGGGCATAACAAATGAAAAAGAACTTTGTAGACAGTAATTTCACAATAAAATTCCAATCAAGCTGACAACTTAAATCAAATGAATATTTATCAAAATAACCAGAAAAAAGATGTGGATAAAAATTAACTTCATCAGAAAAAAAATAATTGAACAAACTATAACTGTGCTCTACTTTCCCTAGTGTGGACCCCTAAGTCGTTGGATTTGCAAGAACTTTTCATCAACCTACAATAATTTCCAATATTATAACACCTATTTAAAATAAATTGTAATAAAACATTCCATCAAATTCCTTCAAGGATTGAAAGAAAAACCAAAATATGACAAAGTAGAGAAAGGTTATACTATATCCAAAGATCCCTGATGAAAATATTATAAATACAACTTTATCAATGAAACTATTACAACACATCACAAACCAGACTAGATTAGTATTTAGAATGCAGCATTGGTTCAATATTCAGAAAACTATCAATATAATTGACCATATTAAGAACAATAGCAATCACATAATTGCATCACAATTACACAAAATGCTTTTGATGGGATGCACTGCTTATTTGCTTTTTTTATTCAAAGCAATACTGGAAAGCAGGAATACACATAATTTTTTTCTTAATTCAAGTATTTTTATCTTTTTTTAGGTGTTTTGCAAGGTGAACAGGGTAAAGTGGCTTGCCCAAGGCCACATAGCTAGGTAATTATTAAGTGTCTGTGACCGGATTTGAACCCAGATACTCCTGACTCCAGGGCCAGTGCTTTGTCCACTACACCATGTAGCCACCCCAAGTATTTTTATCTATATTAAAAGATCAACACTATATGTTTAGAGGATAAGTCAGGGTTTTTTCCCAGTATTACCAAGGGCAAAGTAAAGATGTTCAATACCACCTCAACAATGTCACATCATGCTTTAAGCACTAGTTATGACAAGATAAGAAAAAGCAATAGAGGGGAAAAACTTAACTAAAGCTGAAACAATATTATGTTTTTTGCAGATGTGATGTTTAACTTAAAGAAAATTACAGAATCAAATATAAGTAACTGAAATAGTTAATAAACTTTTGTAAAATAATAACAAAATGAAATCATGCAAATGATTTCAGATTATCAACAAAATATAACTGTAAGAACTAGAATAATTACATTTAAATTAAAATATAATATTCAAAATGCTTAGAAATATAATTTAAATATACACAAAAACTATATGAATAGTTATATAATATAATTTGTGGAAGAAAAGAAATCTTATAATTATAGTAGAAAAGACAGATATTATTCATAGATAGACTTTCAATACAAAAAATGACAATAAGTACCCAAATTATTTAATTATTTAGTGCCATCCCAATCATACCACTAAAGTATTACTTTAAAGAGTAAGAAAAATAATAGCAAAATGACAAAATCATCAAGCATCTCATTGAAAAAAAATGGAAAAAAAAGATTCACTATACCAGTTCTCAAACTATACTACCAAGCAATATTCATCAAAATAATCTGGAACAGACTAGATATCACATGGATTTGGGAGCCAAGTGAAAGACCTCAGCTACTACAGTAATATTGATATTTGGTAGAAACTTCTGAGATAGTTAGAAAGTAATTCTGCAGAAACTATGCATATGGCAACACCTCAAACTTTATACAGGCACAAACTCTAAATGGATACATGACAGTCATAAATAATTATTTTATAAACAATTTAGAGGATCACAAACAGGGAAAGGGGAAACTACCTGCTGGGTGGGGGTAGATGCTATAATAAGCCTTGGAAACTCAAAGAAAGGCAAAAAGGAGTCTACTTACTTTCTTTTCTTTCTTTTTTTTTTATTTTTTGGTCTACAAGCACAAAATTTTAAATTTCAAGACATTAAAAAAAAAAAAAAAACTTTCCCAGCCCAGGGGACTGAACATGGAAGGCCAGGTTGGCCCACTGGGTCTTGCAGGAGACCCAGTTTTGGAGAAAGGATGAGAAGAGGAAGCAGTCAAGTGTTCAGACAGACTAAAATTTCTTGAGGAACTCCTCTGCCACAATACGAGCACAAGCATTGACCTACAACTTCATTTCGCTGATCTCCTTATCAATCTCCTCCATGAAGTGGATCACAAAGTCCACCAGTTTGTGTTTGTACATTTGCATTTGTGATCAGGAAACTGATATCATAACCCTCCATAGGCTTCCTAAGCAAGATGAGGAAGTTCTTTGCTCTCATCATCATGAGACGTATGAAAGGATCTTCTCAATCTCATCAGCCTGTCTCACAGCGATGCTGACTCTGACAGATTTGATGGAACCCTCGATGAGAACCTTTTCCTTCTCATTCCTGCTGATGGTCACAGGCTGTTACAAGAGTGCTTTGCTACTCCTGAATTTCACCTCGGGCTTGTTGTGCCACTCCACCATTTGGGAGGAGAAGTTCTCCAGGCAGAGGGCAGTCTGCAGATTGGCCTGCACTGCACTAAGGTAGGGGTGGAGAGTGGCAGTCATTGCTGGTACTGGCTCGGCTGGAAAGCCAAGTCTCTACTTTCAAAGAGCTCACTGTATAATGGATAAATTAATACCTTGTTGGAGCTGTGAATTGGTCCAGCTATATGGAACTATTCCTCCAAGTCATTAACCATATATATCATTTTACCCAGTAATTATATAACTATTTTATGCCCTAAAAAGATTTAAGAAAATAGAAAAGATTCCTTGTTTTATATATGTATATATCTATACACACATACACATATATTTAATATTGTTGAGCAAAATATGATATTTGCATGTGATGGAAAAGTATTGGGATATAGTAAAGTGAATGATTTCAAATACAGCTAGCAATACTTGTATCAAAATATACAGAATGAACAGAATAGAAATAAAAATTAAAAAAGGTAATAACAACATTATAGAAATAAATGAAGGATTTAAGATTTTTGATGAATGCAGTTACCAAGATTTCAGAGGACTATTAATGAAACATGCCATTCACTTCTTGGCAAAGAGATGTTGAGATCAGGTTGCATAGTGAGATGCAACATACTCACATTCTCATACACACATATTCTCAATGTGAGAATTATTTTCCTTTGATTATTTTTATTTCTTCCTAAGATTTTTTTTCCTTTAATTTTTCCCTCAGTGAGAAGGTTTATGGGAGAGAGAGAGAGAGACTGAACAAAATAAGTGTTTTTTTTTTTAAGTAAGGGTCTTGTCTAATTCCAGGCTGAACAAAACAAAATCCCTGAGATTCTATATTTCTTGGATTCCCAATTCTAATTTTGACTTTGAGTTTTTTTCTACCAAGAAGAAAGACCTTCAGTTTGGAAAAGGGGAGGAAAATAGAGGAAAATGGATCAGAAAACAGTTAAAATTGCAAAATAGCAGAGCGGTTAGATGTTCAAATTCAGCCTCACACCATACTGTGTCATTTAAGTCTGATTGCTTCTCATTCAGGGCCATCTGCACTAGTCCTGATTCACCTGACCACTGGTCCTATAATGACTCTGGAGGAGAAAGTGAGGCTTGTCATGGCATCACCTACATGATGTCATGGTCTTCTTGAAAATAAAGGACAAACATCAAAATACTAATATAGATAACAGAGGTTATGTTCTCAGCAACAACAACCAACTTCAATATAGACATTACATTTTGCAAAATTTTTCCCATGTATTATCTCATTTTATCCTAAGAACAATCTGGTCATATAGGTATATAATTTCCCCTATTTTCCATGGGAAAAAGCTGAGATTTAAATGCTGTTAATTGAGTTGTTATTAAATAATTGAGGCAGAATTTGAATTATTCCATACATAACTCTATACATAAGTCTAGTGTTCTATCTATATTGTCAATTGTTGCTTTAAGTCTATTAACTTAAAGTCCGTTAATTTAATTTTGACTTGACAAAATTCTCTGATATTATAAAAGAAATAGGTTATTCAATTAAAGGCAAGAAATATTTGATTGTAGTCCATATAAGTTCATCAGGTTCATTTCATGTCATATTAACTACAATTCTTTTTTAAAAAAATAGGATAAATAATCTGATAGAACACTTCCATACTCAGAAATGCTTGAATATTAGCAAGTATTTAACAGAATCTCTCTTGATATTCTTGAGGAAAAGCTGGAAAGATGTGGACTGGAAAAATACTATAATTAAAAAAAATATCAGACATGATTGGCAAAGTGGATTCACGAAATCCTGATTAATATATTTATGTCATTTTGACGGAAAACTTTTCACAGTACCATAGGGTTGTGTCTAGGTCCTGTTCTGTTCTGCAGTTTAGTTAACAATTTGAAGGCAAAAATGGTATAGTTATAAAATTTGTGAACAACAGCATTTGGGATCTCTATCACTCTGAATGACAGATTCAAGGTCCATAAATCTCTCAATCATTTGGAACACTGCTGACTCTAATAAGATAAAATTTAATTAACATAAAAATTGGATCAGAGTCAACTTGACAAATACAAAATGGGAAATAGGTGACTAGATACCTTTTTAAGTGAAGCAGATGTGGGAGTTTTAACATACCACAAGTTCTAAATATGTCAAATGTATGACTCTAACACAATAGCTAGAAAACTTATTCAATATCCTAGATTGAATCAATGGTAATAAAAGATACAAAGGAAAATAATAAAATAGTCATTTTGCTGTCCTCTCTCCTGGAAACATCATATTTGTTTGGTTAGGTTACTTTTAAGTACCACAATTTAGAATGGACATTGACAATCTGTCCTGTAAAGATAAGAGAGTGATCAGTATGGAAAGATGCCTTTAAGTCATGGTATATAAGAAGCTAAATTGGAGACTATAAGAATCTTTAACTTAGGGCAGAGAAGGCATGATTTTAGGAAGTGGATGCTTTAAATTCCAGGAGATTGTAATTTAGGAAAAAATAAGATTTGTTCTTATTAGACTTAATGACCAAATTTGGAAAGATAAGTAGAAACTACAGGAGGTTGACTTTTGGCTTAATATGAAAAAAATTCTTAATATTAGAGCTGTCCAAAAATGAGATAGTTTACCTCATAACGTAGGAAGTTCAGCATGATTAAAGGAATTTAGTAAGAGACTGTATGATCATTTATTGGAGAATTTGGAGAAATGTTCCATGTTTCATGTTTTGGTTAGTTTAGATGGTCTATAACATCCCTTTTAACTATGAAATTCTGATTAAAGTAATAAATATGAATAAACATAGCCACATAATGTCCTTGACTATGTGAATCTAGAAAAAAAGAAGGTATTTAAAATATTTTAAAACATTTTGAGAAATTTCAAATTTTATTTCAATTTTAGAGGAAGTTAATAGATGACAGAGCAACAAGGTAAATAGTGAATAATTGCACTAGTAAGAAGATTTGAACTTGAGGCATTGAATCACAGATTAACATCTGACAGCAATCTGAGAGAGTTCCTGGTCCAATTCACTAATTTTACAGACCCAGGCAATAGGTAGCATATCTTATGGATTCAAACATTAGGATTATTACCTGAGTAGTCCTGCTATTTTAATACCTAATTTAGATAACTGAACTCAAAGCATTGGATTAACTGGCAATGATCAAAAAATCCTGATTTGATTTTAGTAGTTTTAATTTATTGTGCTACCTTGCTTCATATCTCCCAACTATGAAGTACATCAGTCCTATGCTGAGGAAGCAGCTTTGAGGAGAATATCCTTTTAAATGATGGGATGGGGTCCATAAATCAGGATTAAATATATGGAATGAGAAGTAGAATATCTCCCAGGCACTAGTAAACTGCTATTTCTTCGTACTCAAAATCACACAATTACTTGAAAATATGATCTGTATATTTGATGGTTATTTAACCTTTGCTAGAGAATATTCCATTAAGTCATTTATATGACCAGTTTATGTTCTAAATTCTACAAATCATTACCACAAAATTTCCATGTTTCCCAAATCAAACTACCCACGGTACACTTCCAACTATAGATCCTGATGTTTGCTTCACAGTTGGACTTCATACAAGCCATTTAGACTCTATAGGCCTCAAGAGTCTCATCTGCAAAGTGTATATAATGATGTTTGCCCTTTTTTCACAGGATTATTTTAAAGCTTAAAAGGGATAATGAACATGAAACACTCTACACATGTCAGTTATGACTTTTGTCAGGTATAAGAAATAGATTGTTTTCTAGATTGCAGCATCTGTCTAAGAATTTTATTGTGTAGGGAAACAGTATCAGAGACTGAATTCTGTTATTTTTTTTCAATTTGTATTTATTTAACAGGAAAATTATTGAGGACATGAATTCATATCCTTAATAGTTTTGCAAACATTCTTTTTTTTCAGTCATGTTCATCTCTTGGTGACCAAAACTCTGCCAGCTGTGTATATTTGTATCAAATTTGAGACTATTTTTGATTATTTCCATGCCTCTTCCCCTGAACCTCATATAACATTCTTTTGCATTTCCATAGTGCTTCACTGTGCTGTAATAATTTGACATACTAATTAATTGGTTCATTGGAATGTCTCAGGTACACCAATTAGGTTTTAAAACTCTCTTGTAAATCACCAAAAAGTTTCAAAATAATAATGGAGTACAAATGAACTAAATCAATTTAAATGTCCAAGGTTTGGAATATCCTGGACTTTGAATAAACAACTTCAGAAAAAAGAGGCTAGGAGATTGAAAAAAGTTTTTTTTTTCCACTTCATTGGTCTTCTGCATGTAATGTGCCCCAAAGAGGCTGCAACTTTTAGTCCTTTCTGTTGAACTCTCACCTCTTGACTACCAGAAACATGAATATGATGGATAATCCCTTATAGGAGTTATAAAAACTGTTTTTTTCCTTTTTTGCGGCATTTCTGAAAAATAGTGTCTCTGATAATTTTGTGGCATTTCTGAAAAATAGTGTCTCTGATAATCCAAAATAGAGAGTAAAATATTTTTTGCGTATTATAATCTTCTTTTCTCAGAATAGAAATAAATGAATTTTTTTAATATTTGCTCTGATTCAAGGGGTGGCTAGGTAGCACAGTGGATAAAACACTGGCCCTGGAGTCAGGAGTAACTGAGTTCAGTATGGCCTCAAACATTTAATAATTACCTAGCTGGATGGCCTTGGGCAAGCCACTTAACCCCATTGTCTTGCCAAAAATCCCACCTAAAAATAAACAAAAATTGCTCTGATTCAGATGACATTATATATCTTTATCAGCTATGTATATAAGGATTTTTTTGGCTTAAAGTTAGACTATTCTTTGTTTTATGAATAGCTGATTGTGGACCAGAAAAGGGAGCAACAGTATCTCTCCCATATATCTTTGCCTTGATTTCTGAAATTGCCTCTTTTTGTAGCAAAAATTCAATGCTGGTATGTATATTCAGGAATAAATTTTTAAAATAATTTTTAGAGGCACCTAGATGGCAGTGGATAAAGCACCAGCCCTTGAGTCAGGAGGACCTGAGTTCAAATATGGCCTCAGATAATTAATAATTACCTAGCTGTGTGACCTTGGACTTAACCCCATTGCCTTGCAAAAACAAAAACAAAAATAGTTTTTACTCAAGAAATCATGTTATGAGGGTTCCTTCGAAGGAATCAATTTTTAATCAAGCATCACAAGCATTCATGTGTTTCTTTTCTCATGAAATGGGAGAGTAACATCATAGATTTATCAGAAATTTAATGGCTAAAAACACTAAGCAGAAAAATCCCAAGTAGTTTTCTACCTCATCATCCCTGTCAATCAGTGAAGACTATAGCATTATCCTCCTTTCATATCTGATGCCCTCAGAGCTATCTCACTTCTTTCTCTCTGAAGAACACCTCTTGTTTATTGTTTTATAGGTAGGAAATAAAGATTCCCTCTGGCAATGTACAAAGAAAAGGCAGCCAGAATTTTTCTGAAGGTTCATTGCTACTAAGGTAGACAGTGTGCTATTGTCTGGAACCACAGAGATTAAATGTAACAAGAAAGTTGGAAAATAGGAAATAGCTTGTATGTGTATAAGGAGATAGAATGGTACAGATATATTTTATGAGAAAAAAATGGCAAAAGGGGAATTATGGAAGTGTATTGTCATACCAGGGTAGGAATTTTGAGAAAACTTTAAAGGCCCTGTGATTCTACTTCTAAATATAAATCTATGAATTTCTTAATTGAGTGGAGCATCAATAAAAGGCATGAGTCTCAGAAAAGATGTTAGAGTTAGATAGTCTTGATAATAGCATAATATATCGATAAGAGCTTCCTTACTGGCTTGTACCCTCAAGGTGCTTCATTTGCAGAGACCTGTACAAGTTATCTTCACCTGAGCAGAGACAGTAAAGGTATTTCTTCTTTGTCTATCTTTGCATATATCTTCAGGTTCCCAGTGGCCTACTTTTTCCCATTGCTAAAAGAATTGATAAAATCTAAACAGAGTTGAGTCATGTGCCTGAGGCTTTTGGGGCACATTGCTGTCCAAATAGGAGTTATACCCTGGGCTATTTTGAAAATATCTAGATATTTTCCTTGAAGCTAATGTTTGAGAGAAGTTTCCAGTGATATACAGTGTCCCCTTGTATATGTAAGTAGGAGGGAAGAACTCAAGCAACAGAGTCTTATTGTAAGGTGACCATGTTGCAAGTATTCAGTCAGTTTTGAGACCTAGGTTGAGAGTGAGATTTGGGAATGGAGGAGGGGTTGGGGAAGAAAAGGGAGGGAAGAAGAAAAGGAAAAGAAATAGAGAAAGTGAAAAAAGTTGAAAAAGAAGACAAGGAGGGAAAAAGAGAAGGAAAGAATGAGCAAAGGGAAGAGGGAAGAAGAGAAGGAAAGAGAGATGCTGAAAAACAGAGACACAAATAATGTCAGGCTCTGTGTGTTCAGCCTGCACTTAAGTCTATAATAGGAATAAGTTTGTGTTTAGGAGAGATTTGAATGATAGTATCTAGGAACTTGAAGCCTCCTGTGGTGATTTGGAATACTGCAGAGAGTTCTAGGACTAATGTGACTGACTTTCCTTGATTCTGCACTGAAGTGCTAATTCTGGGGAGCAGAGATGAGGACGCTCCAATCAGATTACATTTGGGTCATTCCTGGACTTCTTGTAAATTCCATAGAGAAAAGAATGAGGATGATAGAATGCAAGCAAAATCAGAACTTGGCTCCAGAGTGAAATCATCTACAATAGCATGATTGCCAATCAGTGGTTACCACTGGTAAGTGAAAAGAATTAATTAATTCTTCTGTACCTCATTTACTTTTGTACTTTGTGTGTGTGAGAATT
The DNA here is from genome assembly GCF_037893015.1 of Macrotis lagotis. Taxonomy (NCBI): domain Eukaryota; kingdom Metazoa; phylum Chordata; class Mammalia; order Peramelemorphia; family Peramelidae; genus Macrotis; species Macrotis lagotis. Next base: position 388,169,221 of record NC_133666.1, read on the forward strand.
TTGACTAGCAGACCTGACCTGAATTCAAAGAGGGATGGATTAAATTTGATTCCTCCCTCTGACAAAATGCTGTCTCTATTACTTTAGGCAAGTAACTTAACATCCTAATGACTAGTACTCATTGAGAAGGTCCTATGCCAAGAAATTCACATATGCTTTACCAAATAAAACACATTTTTGGGCTCAGTTCCATGAAATGAACCATCAATGAATAGTGCAGAAAATGACATTGTATTTTAGCATCAACAACATTGGGATAATGAACTGCTTCATTCTTAGACAATTTTTTTTGGTGTGCCAGAACTCCTTACTAGAAGAGGAATATCAAATATTAATAAAGTTCTCCTTTTGAAGCATTTTAATTAAACCTTTGGGTAGTTTTACACTTTGCTTTACTGTCTTGCATGATCTCATATCTTTAGGAAAAAAACTGAATGGAAAGGGCATTGCAGTGTTCATGTTTTATTAAAAGGTGTAGGCAAGCTCAGTCAAAACAGATGTTCTACTTTCTGTAGTGCTATTAGAGAGCACAGAGTAGCAAAACCCAGGAGTAGTGATCCCACTACTGACAAACCTACCATCACTTCTCATTGGAGGCAAGCTTTTGTTTCTATTCTATATTCATAAACACTAGGCAGCCCAGCACTTTTGTTTGTATATTGGTTAACATTATGCAGATGTTTGGGATACTGAAGAGCTGAATTTTCTTTTGGGTCTTCTGATTCTATTTTCCCTTGCTATCTGTCAGAATATCTTCTATAAAATTTGACTTTTCCCAATACTATTTTTGAATTTACTGGGAATTTTAGTGGTAGTCATTATTTCAATATCCAGTGATGACTAATAGCTTCTTTGGGCAAGGATGTATTTTTCAATCTAAGTTAAGGAAATTAAAGTAACTAGTTCTTCTTCCTGACCCTTCCTTGAAAAATAACTGAGATATGACTCAGTATAGTTTTTGTAAGGAATATAGGATGTTAATAGGCCAATGGGCTCGGGGGGGCTCTTTCCAAATCCTCAAAAAGACTATGTAAGAGTTGCTAGGTTAGTAAACAAAGTATTGTCCAGAAATTAGATTTAGGGGAGAGGAAATAAATAGGACAGAATTACTTATATTTGGGTAATGGAAAACGGAGATCTAGTCAAGCAGGAAGAAAAGGATATGATGTCTCTTGTAGTAGGCAAAACACTAAATGTAGGTTGGGGTTATCAAATCTTGTGTAAAAGTACAGAAAGTTTAAATATTCCAGAACTCTTCCAGACACAGAGGGGAGAAAATGGTCTTAAAGCTATGTGCAACTATTCCAATGTAATATTCCTAAAGTCTAGTTATTCAGAAATAGACACCCTCTCCTGAAAAATATAGTCAAAATATGGGGAAAAACAAAGCTGAACTGAGGACAGAAACATGGAAGATCCACAGTTCCTTCCATGGTGAGTAGTAGAGTTGTATAAATTCTCATTACTCTTCCTAGAACTCCCTTCAAAATGGCATTATTAGCTCAAAGACTAGATCTTTGGGAGGGATGGGGAGGGGGGAGAATGGGGATGGTTGGAAAGCAAAGAATATATTCATACCCTTTGTACTTGAGGTCAAGTCCTTCCTTTTATCAAGTAAATAATTTTTTAAATGTTTAATGTGTATATGCCTGAGTGCTTAAAGGGGGAACTACTGATATTTATAGAGAAAATTCCAGGTATTTATTATCCTTGTCTCATATGAGATATGGGAAAGTATCAAAAAAAGTGAGAACTTATAAAATGTGTCTGGACTTTGATATGAGAAAGGAGTCAAGAGACTCTGATAAAAGTGATAATATTTCAGTCAATAAATATCTATCAAACACCAATTACATCATCATATATTGTTAAAATAGTGGAAGAGATATAAAAATGAACATACATGGTCCTGGCTCTCATGAATATTATATTACAATAGAAAAAGCTTTCCACTTTTTTCTTTGTCCGAAGTCTGTCTCTCAAACCTATTGTCCTCTCAGTTTCATAAGCCTGATCATATTATTTCCAACTCCATACTAATTAAACAATAGTGACTCTATAATTACTTCATAATCACCAAAACATGTCATTTGAAGTCCTTTTTCTTGAATGTGATATCCTATTTCCCTTTTCTCTGCTTTTTCACTAACTGTAACCTATATTTGGAACACTCTCCTTCCTCTCTTCCATTCAGAGCTTCTTTTGTTATCTTCATGATCATGTTTGAATTCTATCTTCTGCCTCTGGTCTCCCTTGGTTCTCCTTTCCCTTTGAGATTCTATTCCACATGGAATTTGTCATTTATGATCATACTAATTCTCAAATTTTCTTTTTGTGTTCAAATGTGATCCTCTTAGGAACTGATGCTTCACCATAAGTGCTTACTTAGCATAGGACATTGGATGTTCTAAATATATGGTGACTGACTGAAAGTAACAATTCTGGTTGTCTGAAAAGAAGGTTTAAAAATATGACAATTCTGAGTGTTTTATGGTTACAAGATATTTCTCTTAGTGCTATTTCATTTTGATTTTCACAGTGGTCTTGTGTGATCTGCTGTTCAGATGAAGAACTTATAATTTAGAGAAATTAAGTAATTTTCCACAGCAAGTTAAAGGTAACACTACAAGATGAAACTAGGTGTTCTCACTCCAAGTTAAGTACTTCTGTTCCTACTCTACCTTTTTTAAACATGCTAATTCTCTTAAAATTTAGAAAGTAAGCATTTTTCATCTGATAAATGATTAGAGATAAAACATAATAGAAATATTCCATATTGCTTAGAAATCTTGATAATCCCTTTCATTGATGAGTGAAAAATCTTTCTCTGTTTGAGGAGAGTTATTCTACTCTTAGAAATCTCCTGGACTTTTGAAATTCATTTACTAAATAAATTAATCATTCCCTACTTTTTCATTAATTAATTGTGGTACCCATAACAGCAACAAACCACTTTCTATTTACTGATTTTCACATATAACATCACAAGTTCTAGAACGGTATGCTTCCACAGTCTTAACTGGCAGAGGTTTTTGGGTTTCAGAGTTTGTGAGTTTCAGTCATCTATGCTGATTAAGTATCCAACTAATTTAGTATTGATATGAGTAAATGGACTCAGAATAGAGATCAAAGATCCTATGAAATGAAATGAAAACATATACAAGCCAAAAGGAAATGCTAGGAAAAAGTGGGCATATTTTTCCAAGCTTCTCAGCACATAAATTTTCCAACCAATGAGTACTTATTATTATAAAATCCAGTAGTGCAATTCTTTTTCATATTCTCTCTGTTTTCAGAAGGAGAAAATTATAATTAAGACAAGTCAAATGTGCTGAGATATCTGGAAGATAGCTGGGTAGTTGAAGCTCCCCATCAATAAAATATTTTTCTTCTATGTCAGCTTGTTGATTCCCTTGTGAATCAATTTGTCCAATTTTACTTGTGGCCCAGTTGTCTGTAGTATGTTTCCACAATTATACCAGATCTCTTCCCCTACCTGTCTCTGCTTGTCTGAAGAGAATTATGAGATTCTATTCAACATTCTATTTGGAGAGAAATAAAAATGATAATATCTTGAGAATATAAGTAGTAAATGGGTGCTAATTTAATCAGATTAGAAAACTAGCATAGAGCTATCCAGAAATATAGGGCATATTTTTATGTATTTAAAGAGTTAATCCTTGAACATTTCATCACTTTTCTTAATTATAATTTAATTTCCCCCAACAGATTGAGAAATCCCTTAAAGAAATTTCTGTTTAATATCTGATTATGTACAATGAGTTGACCAATTAATTAATCAAAATTTATTAATGAAGTGAAAGTAGGGAGTGTCTTTAGCTTGTTTTTTTATTCCCCATGCTCAGCACAGTGGTTGAACTTAGTTGGCTTTTAATAAATTTTGACTGATTGACTTATTATTGATTACTCTATGCAAGACACTGTTCTAAGCATTGGTGATATAACATCAAAGTGAAAAAAATTATTTTTTAGAGAACTTACATGACTTCCATTAAACGTAAGTTACTTAGGAAATTTAAAGTTCATATATATATATATATGTGTGTGTGTGTGTGTGTGTGTGTGTATGTGTGTGTGTGTATGAGTACTTACACATACATACACATATATAATATAAACATTAATATAAATATATTAATACTATGTGATGATGATGTTTGTCCTTCTTTCTCAAAGAAAACCATGACATCAAGGAATGTGATACCATGACAAGGTCATGAATTGGATTTGTTTGAGGGAGCATTGTGCTAAATCATATCTCACTTTCTTGTCCAGAGACATCTGGGGTCCTATCACCAGGAGGAGTTGAGATAACCTTAGATATGAGGTAATCAGGGCTAACTGACCTGCCCAAAGTCACATATTTAGTAAGTATCTAAGGTCAAATTTGAACTCAGGTCCTCTTGACTCCAGGGTCAGATGTTCTCCCAAATACACCATCTAGTTGTGGTGTTACTTTCTAGTTATCTAACCCTGGGCATGTCTTTTAAACCTGATTTCCATTATTACAATGAATTTGAGAAAGAATGCAGCAATAATTACAAGTCTGGGGAGAGAACTGGAAAGACTTCACATAGAAAGTTGCACCTGAACTGAGTTGGGAATGATAGATTCTAAGAAGTGGAGGTGACGAGAGAGTCTTCAAGCAATGAAGAACAGCCTGAAGTCAGAAAGATAGGTGATGAAGTATCATGAGAGAGAAACAGAGGAAAGAAGGGGAACTTGTTATCAAAGAAAAAGTTATGAAGCCTTGGGAAAGAGTGATTATTATCTTACAACTCGAAGGGAAAAGTGGAAATATTCTTTAAAATGCTCTCTATTTAGGGAGGGAAGATTTAAATGTTTGGGGAAAGGACAGCTAGTTTCCCAAGGTCTAAAATTCTACAGAAGAAATTGTATCAGAGAGATTGATATGCCCTTAAGAACAGGAATCTGCTTATGCTAACTAACGATTCTAATGAACAAAGTCTAATAGACTAAGATCTGTGTGAGGAGTCATATGGTAATTCGCATGTAATTTCCTTGACTGAGCAGAAACACATAAGAGAGAAACATTAGAAGACTGAACTTTGGGCAAAGAAGTGAGGATAAGTCAGTTAATTAGTTAATTAATAATTAAGTGTTTATTATATTCCAGGCACTGTGCTAAGTACTGGGTATATATATATATATATATATATATACACACCCACAGTATGCCCATCCTCCACACATACACACACATACATCCCCCACACATACTCAACCAAAAAACACACACAAACATACATATACATATTACTCCACACATACTTACAGCCATATACAAACACACAGATAAATCCACATACACAAACACACATACACACAAGCACATAAAGAACACACAACTAAAAATAGTAACTGAATTCTAGGAGTTCACATTTTAAAGGCAATAAATAGCAGATGAAGATAGAAGAGTGGCATAGTCTCATAGCAATAATTATCATGATGAGTTAAGGTTGATGGTGATTGTTAAGTTTAAAAAAACTTTTTAAAACTCTGTTAGTCACAAGAGAATTTTTATTTTTAAAGATAGAGTTATTCTTCATCCATGTGTAAAGGCTGAAAACAGATGACAGAGAAATGGCAGAACCATTCATCTTTTACTTTGTGCCTAACTACATAGGAATGATCTTCTGACTAGGAAACTTACCAAAAACCCAAGATTTGGGAAAAGATTTTAAGAATAACTCAATCTTGGACAAATTCAAACAAAATGGCAAAAATGAACTCCAAGTGAATTATGGTTGTAGGGAAGATTGTTAATTTTGATTACTGAGTCACTGCTTACTAAAAAAATTTCTTTAGAATAAGATAGATCCATCAGATGGGCAATCATAGTCCTAATTTTCCATAAAGCAAAAGAATAGTTTCTCTAAATCAAGAGCTGTGAGGTTGACTTTAAATCCTAGCCAAATTTTAGATTGTATGTATTATTATTCAGTGTTATTTTATAGTGAATGACTTTTGAACATTTAGAAAGGTGATACCCAGAGCCAGCATGAAATATTTTCTGTTAGGGTATTCTAGATTACTATTTTTGATCAGGGAAAGTGATAGATATACTACTACTTAATTTCAGTAATGTATTTGACCAAAATTTTCACTATATTCTTACTGAAAATATAGAAATATATAGAGATGAGGATAGAATTGTTAGTTTTTGATAATTTCATGTTTGAATCTTAAATAGATTCATATGACTCAGTAGAGAAAAATATAGTGAAGTATAGAAGATATTGATCTTTGCTTTTGTTTTCTCCATCATCTATTACCAGTGACTTAGCATAGATAGCATGCTTATCAAAGCTACAGATGACACAAAACCAGGAATGATAGCAAAGATTTATAGGTTAAAGGTTCAAAAATATTTAGATACTATAGAATGACAGTCTAAAATTTGTAATAAAGGTTTAATTTAATAAGGGTTTCTTGTTGATGATGTAAAATCAGAAGTTTTATACCAGATTGAATTTACAGCAAAGAACAATGATAGAAGTTGAGCATAGTTGTTTTTCTGAAGAATATTATATTTATATTTGACAGAAGGAAGAAAGAGAAAAATAGTATGCTTTCATTTGTATTATTTCTCCAGGGAGAGGTAGCATTTTTTATCATAATTCCTTTGGGATTGTTTTGGATTAGTGTATTATTTATAGCAAGCATTCACATTTCATCTTCATACAAAAGTGCACCAGTAGCTGTGTTCTCCTGCTTTTGCTAATTTCACACTTTATTGGATCATGCAAATCTTTCTAGAATTTTCTAAAGTCATTCTAAAGTTATCATTTCTTATAGCAAGGATGTAAGATTCTATTGCAATCATACTATAATTTGTTTGGCCATTCTGCAATTTATGGGCATCCCCTCAATTTCCAATACTTAGTCATCACAAAAAGAATTGCTGTAAAATATATTTGCAAAAATACATTATTCTCAGGGCAGTTAGGCGGCACAGTGGCTAGAGCACCAGATGGAATCAGGAGGACCTGAGTTCAAATTTGACCTCAGACATTTAATATTTATCTTTGTGACCTTGGGCAAGTCACTTAACCCCACTGTCTTACAAAAACTAAAAAAAAAATTATTCTTCCCCCCACGCAAACTTTTTTGGCTCTTTAAGATATAAACCTGATAGTGGTATTGCTGAATCAAAGGGAAGGTCCTGTCTTATGGCTCTTTGGGAATAGTTCCAAATTTCTCTCCAGAAGGGTTACCTCAGTTCACACAACCACCAACACTACATCAGTGTCCCAATTTTCCCACATCTCCTCCAATATTTACCATTTTCCATTCCTGTCATATAATCAGTATAAAAGATGTGAAATGATACTTCAGAGTTGTTTTTATTTTTAATTCTCTAATCAATAATTATTTAGAACAATTTTTCATGGCACAACAGATAATTTTAATTTCTTTTTCTGAATAAATATCCTTTGGCAATTTATTAATTTTTGAGTGACTAGTTCTCTTAAAATTTCTAATTTCCTCAAATATTTGAGAAATGAGAACTCCTGCAGAGATACTTGCTGTAGATATTTTTTGGCATTTTCTACTTTCTAATTTTTATTTCATTGGTTTTGTTTATTCAATTTTTAAAAAAAAAATTTAAATTATTAAAATTATCCAATTTTACATTTCCTAATATGTACTATATCTTGTTTGCTCCTAAATTGTTTCTATAGCCATAGATCTTATGATCTCACTATTATTTGTCTGAATCATGTACTTATTTTGACTTTATGTTGGTATATGGTATGAAATGTTGCTTATACCTAGCTGCCATACTGATTTCCAGTTTTCTCAGCAACTTTTCTCATCAGGTCAGTTTTTGTTCCAAAAGCTTAGTTAGAACTTTGCGTTTATCAGGCACTAAATCACTACAGCCATTTATTAAAATGTATTATCTCCCTAATCTATTCCATTGATTCATTATTCTACTTCTTAGCTAGTCCCATATTGTTTTGATGATTATTGTTCTATATTACAATTTGAAAACTGATGTAGATGAGCTACCTTTCTTCACATTTTTTCCCATTGATTCCTTTGACATTCTTGAGCTGTTGTTCTTCTAGTTGAATTTTCTTATTTTTTCTAGCTCTTTATAATAATTTTGTAGCAAAAAGGTCAGGATGGAACTTAAACAATGTATTCTTATGTTTACCTTTTCTTCTAATTTTATGTTTACTTTGATCTTTGCTCTAAGTAGTCTATGATCTAAGTTCATACTAACAGTTAATTTTTTTTTTTGTTTTTTGTAAGGCAAATGGGGTTAAGTGGCTTGCCCAAGGCCAAACAGATAGGTAATTATTAAGTGTCTGAGACCGGATTTGAACCCAGGTACTCCTGACTCCAGGGCCAGTGCTTTATCCATTATGCCACCTAGCCGCCCCAACAGTTAATTTTCAAATGACATATTTAACCAATAATATTTTCTTTTAAAAAATACATTAAAATGCATTCATATGTCATTCTATATCTATTGTTTCTTGTGAATTCTAGCTTCCTAATTAAAGAAAGTATTCCATTTTTAGGTATGACCAATGTGGGAATTTTTTTTTGCATATTTGTTATGAGGTCGTTTTTTCTTTTTCTTTTCTATTGTTCATTTGGAACATTAGTAAAAAGTATATATAAGTATATATATATATATGTATATATATATATATATATACATATATATATATATATATACTTGTAAAATTTAAGAACAAATGAAACTAAGTAATAATGATGGAAGTTAATGTCACCCCCTAAAATTAGTATTAGTATTGATAATATATAGGCCTGAAGCATCTGAGTAGTTTTTTGTAACCATTTATGATTCATAACCATATTTTCAAAAATAGTTTTTGCTGTCTTCCCATTTTTAAATTTCCACATTACCATTTTTAATCTTCAAGTAAAAATTTTATTTACTTTAGTGTATCATATCAAGCTATTGATAAAAATTTTCAACTTTTTCATCCTCTTTGGTGAATGTTGGTGGAGAAGCTAAATCATTTTAGTGGTGGTTTTTGCATTTCCCATAATTCACAAAAACAAGCCACCACCCAGATAATTTTTTAGAAAAGAATCATTGACTTTGATTTTTGAAGAGGACCAATGACTCTCTCTTACCTGAGTCATTGAATTTCAGTGGCAAGACAAATGTCAAGATGATTGGCAATGACTTAGAATTCAGTTAGTGACCTTGGTATCTTCAATGTCTGATCAAGCTCCAAGCACTCTATAGTGTCTGCTTCAGCTGCCTTCATGGCCACTGGAAAAAATTGTTCTCATCTGCCCACTCTACTTCACAACTTTGGGGGTAGATATCCCCCAACTCACTGACAAGATTGAACCCCTTTGATTATTCTCAAACTGGTTTAGCTGACTATTAAGATGGTTTGCCAGGATATGGCTGATGATATGATACAGATTATGCAAGCCACAGGTGAGAGTTTTGTGAATCAGGTGAACACCAAAGGTGGATAAGCAGTCCTTCAAAAGTGGTGCTATCTAGTGGCATCATCTCACCTCTCCAGCTGATGCTGCTTCTTATTGCTTTTATAATTTGTACCCAAGCCTGAACTTCTAGATGGTACACTGCTCTCCCTTGAGTTCCTGGTATGGCTGAATCCTTTGGCAAGTTTTGCCTTCTACAGCAAAAACCTTACCTTGTGGTAAAAGACATTCTAGAACTGTTTTTTTCCCCCTCATCATGGAATGGCCTATCTTGTTCCCTTCAATATATTTCTTATGAGATTTCTCCTTGCCTCAGTTGGAACTTCTCAGACACAGTAGAAGGGATTTTCTAAATGCAAGGCATTTGTCTGGTGCCAAGAACTTTGAATCAACTTGAACAAAAGGTCATCAAGAGAGTACAGACATGTGCTTCTGTTAACTTTCCATTGACTTCCTGTCTAAATATGATAGTTTATGCTTGTAAGAAAAGGAATGAAAATTGAATTTTCAATTTCATCTGAAATTCAGAGTAAGGAAACTCTCACTACCAATGAATGATAGCACCTCTGATGAAGCTTACAATCTTGAAAGCACAGTAGAAAAACTGAAGGACTTGGAGTCAGAAACCCTCAAGTTAAAATCTGGCCTGACATACTTAATAGCTCTGTGATCCTGGGGAAAGCCACTTAACCACTTTTTGTCTCAGTTTAACCCTCTATAAAACAAGGATGATAATGGCATCTTGTTCCCATGGTTACTCTGAGGATCATATTGTAAAGCACTCAACAGAGTCTGTCATGTAATGCTAAATACATTATTATTATTTTAATTGTTATCATCATTATTATCATTACCAGCAGCAGCAGCAGCATCATTATTATTATCATGATTGTTATTCCTTGAACACTGAGAAGTTAATTGACTTGTCCAAGATGACTGGAATCAAGTCTCTCTAACCACTGACTGTGTGACTAGGCTATTCAATAAAATAATATTTTTCCCTTTGTTAGGGAGAAGCATTTTATTCATTGGATCTCAGTAGAAAACTGTAATTGTTCCTAAATAGGCTAAATAATTGATACAGTAAGATTAAGTAGATTGCAGGATAGAGTATTCTCTTGACCCATATGTGAAGTGGTCTCCAAGTATTAAATCAGGCAGGCATTTGTACATTTTTTTTGTACTCATCAGTGATTTCCTTAGATTGGTACTTCTTTCCTTTTTTCTATAACTTTTTCTAAATTTCCTTGTCCTAATGAAAATGGTGGTTCCATAACTTTATTCCACGGAGCATAAGAAGCTACTTCTTAAAGTCCCATATTCTAAATTACTACCTAATTCCACTAATATAGAGGTCTTCTTAACATCTTCCCTTATCACATTCTTTCACCCTTGGATCATATATATTACATTCTACATTCTTTTCTCTTTAAGAACTTCTATTCTTTTAAGGACAGTGAATAAGGATTTCTTGAGATACTTTACTTTCTCTATCAAGTGAGACCAACTTAGTTTTTTTACAGTCAGATTTAAATATATTTTCATTTTTTGATATTTTTAATTCTCCTTAAAAAATATGAAACTCAAAAATCTTACAAAAAGATTGTTGATAGCTATCTTTGCATATAGATGAAAAATAAATAAATTGATCAAAAATTCTCCTTTCTAAAACTGCAGGTTATTACATGCTCTAAGTTTTTTGTAGGCTTTTTAACTTTTATTTATATATTTATATACATTGTAAATAGTTATTATTTTTATAAAGTAAAGTTTTCATAGAGATATCACACTGGGTCACATTTAGCTCTTTACCATCTAACTCAGGGCTGATTATCTGCTATGTGTCTTCTATAATATCATGATTATGTAATAATGCGTCAGTTCAACTACCAACAACCAGTTAGATTTGTCAATTCTTTGAGGGCTGCTGAAGTTTAATGAGGTGGGAATAGTTTCCACTGGAGTTTATTGCAACTCAATTATACTTTTTCTTCTAATTCTTTTCTAATGTTTTCATATATATATATATATATATATATATGTATATGTATAATATATATATATATATAAACACTGAAAATTAATGCATTAAATTTTAATGACTAAGCCTGAGAATAACTTCCCTTTCTCTGTATAAATACATTTATATCTCAAAAAACTTTTAATTCACAGTTGCTAAATTTCAAATATTTTAGTTTAAGTTGACATTTCAGATGATTAAGCTGATTTTGACAGTTTCCTGTCATTTTGTCCTTTTTTTGTACTCCTCATCAGTGATTTCCTTAGATTGGTATGTCTTTCTTTTTTCCTACAACTTCTACTAAATATTTTATGAAATATGAAGTTTTCACTCAATATAAAGAAATCAATAAAACTGAAAGCAAAGTGCTTTTAATTTCTTAAAAATGAACAAGATAAATCATACACTTTAGGAATGAATTTAAAAGACATGAATGAAATACTATTAAGGTTTAATGACCAGGTGACAGAGCAATCCTGAGAACTGCTGTTATTACTTTGCCAGGGGCAGGATGGAAACCATTTCAGCTGTTTTCCCCATGGACAATCTGATGAGGCTTTAGAATTTATTCTACTCCAGCAACCTATTCACATCAGTAGGTGGGCCTGCATATCTGTTTTTTTTTTTCTTAGATGATGGATTGTATAGTTCATGTCCTCTATTAAGCAAAATGATTGTGTAGCTAAATGGTAAGATAATTTGATGTTTGAGTATGATGAGCTAGTACAATTAAGAGGCATCTTTCATTTTTTCCCCCTTTATCAGGAAGATTGAAGTTGTATTTAGCAATACCAGAGGGAAAAATAGTGGGGAAAAATATAAAATGTACTTTTATATTTCTGATCAGATACCAGGAAGTAAAGGAAAGATGCAGCAATCAGGATACTTAGGGTATCAGAATGGATAGCATTGGACTAAGAATCAGGAAGACCTGCATGCAAATCTTGCCTTAGACACTTAATATTTTTTTGTAACCTTGGGCAAATAGCTTAACCTTGTTCAGACTCACTTTTTTCTTTTGTAAATTTGTGATAATAATCGCATGCATCTCAGAGTTGTTATGAAGTTCACATCTGAATGTACATGTAGAGCACTTTTTGAAACTCAAAGTGTTATATAAATATCAACTATTATTCCAACTAATTATATTAAAAGAGTATATGCAGCAATGCTATTGTTGTATTTTACATAATTTTCTCAAGCATTTGATGCCCTAGAAATATGAATTTTGAGTTTAAAATACATTAGGGCTGTCATACAAATAAAGAGGCTTATTGAGACACTCAGGTGGTTCAGATTTGGAATTTTACAGTTTTGGGGTTGAGATAATATTAAATAATTGAAAACATTTCATACTAAAGAGTCTAAAAAAGTAATCAAATAATAAAAGATATGCTTCTATAGACAGAAATAGTCATATAATAGTTAAACTTGAACTTAGAGTACCTGAGCTGTAATCTTCAAGCAGAGGTTATATGATAATTTTACTTACTGGGAAGGTGGAAAAAGGGATTTTTTTCTAATCTCTATATCTCCTTCTATTTTGTAGTCAGTCCTCCAAGATTTTAGTTCTGAATCTTATAATAAATAGCTTTGTATCATGACAGGTGAGTGATTGAAATGTTATCTAATCCACTTATACCTGTTCCCAGGCCACTCTGAACCAAGGTGGCACATCCTATGTAGCCATCCATCAAGAAACAGGACTTGGGGGGGGGGGGAAGAGTGCTTTTATTGGTTGGTGGTAGCCTGCCTTTTTCCAGAAATTGAAGGGTGAAGACAAAGCCATAGGGGATAGAAGAAATTTGACAAAGGGGGGAAAATTAAACAGAGAATATTGAAGAAATACTTCCAGAATTGGTAAAGATCAGAATTATGACATAGTTGAAAGTAGCGGTAGCAGCAGTCAATGGAAATTGAGTGACAGGGACAATGGAATTAGCAGAAATATCAGAAACAGTGATAGGAACAGTCAGAAAGTGGCATACATTATGAGATAACAGAAGAGAGCTAAGGAAGAAGAATGAGAATGAGAATGCAGAACAGCATTGTATTTTGAGGAAGGGGAGATAATTAAATGTCTCTTCGTTATTTTAGTTTTAGAGGGTGAATGTGTGTGCATGCATTGACACATAACATATATTGTTGCTGTTGAATGGTGTTTTTGTTTCTTTTTAACATCTTTTGAGGTTTTCTTTGCAAAGGTTTTGTAGTGGTTTTCCATTTCTTCTCTAGTTCTTTTTACAGATGAAGAAACTAAAACAAAAAGGGTTAAGTAGCTTGCTCAGGGTGGCACCGTTGCATTTGTCTGAGGCCAGATATGAATATAGATCTTCCTGACTCAAGATTCTGTTCTTTATTTACTTCACTAATTGGCTGTCATTCATATATAAATATATATATATATATACATATATACATATATACATATATACATATACATTTATATAAATATTTATATACATGTATAAAAATATATGCATATATAAGATACATGTAGGATAGCTAGGTAGTGTTGTGGGTCATGAGGAGTCAGAGAGAAATGAAATGACTAAATAATAACAGCAAATCATTTTCTCTTGCAGATCTTCATTGTCCTCTAATAAAATGAAGGGTCTGAACTAGATAGTCTCTAAGGTCTCTTTTTGCTCTAATCCCTCTGATACTGAGATTCTATTTGTTATCCAGAACCACTCATTTCTGAAGAAGGCTGCCCTAGCTTTCCATGGAAACATTTTAATTTTGAAAGACTCCAAATCCCTGGCTGTCCCAATCATTCAGATTTACATTTGAAAGCTCTTTCTTCATCTCTTCTTGCAATATGGTCTTTGCCAAACTTGTCAAGACATCAAATTTAAAGTTTATCTTTTACCTCAGCAAGTCAATTCTGGAAACTAGCTTGTCTGAGGAATGGAAGGAGCAGGACTTGGTGCCCCTTCCCACATGTGAGGCTTCTTTCCCTAAACAATTTTACAATTGTTTCTCTGTTGGTTAGTTTGTCAAATTGTACACTTCAACATCAAAATACATATAGCTTGTGAATCCCATCCCCCAAAATTCTGTTTCTATTGAGCATCAGGAGTGTGGTCTCCTTCATCCTCCCTGCTCTACAGTTTTTACAGCAAAAGTGAATTAAAGAAGAAAATAATAGATAAAATGCAAGCCTGATTCAAATCTGAGTTGCTTTGCTGATTGAAATAAAATTTTTGAGGAATAACAAATCCTCATATTGTTAAGTTCTCCATATTTATAATCTTAGACATAATCCTAATCATAGGATAATAAGATCTTGAATTTAGAACAGGAAGGAAAAAGATGAGAGGTCATCAAATTACATCTCGTAACTTGAACGGAGTTATAGTAACAATGTGTGTCAGATACAAGTCTTGAAATAATATCTTTGTGTCTTTAAAGTTGGTTGTCTCTTATTTGCATATCTCTCTATATGCAAATGTTGTATTTTTAAAACAATTATTGCAACAACCCCACAATCATCTAGAGCATAGAACACTCTTTTTTCAAAATATAGAGAATTTTTTTGACTTTCTTTTTTTTCCATGGGGGAGAGTGAAATGGAGTGGAATGGGACCCCACTATTTTTTGTAACATAACAGGCTTGAAAATTTCAGTATATTGTTCACAGCCACAAAGTTAATATGGATCAGAGAACAGAACTTGAACCCTGACCGTTTTTAACTAAACTCTTTCTAAGATAGGACTCTCTTTTTGCCTAGTATATTTTTGTGGTCAGAGTCAAGAGACACATGCATACATTTATAAAATTTAATGAAGTTAACTAGATGCATATGAATAATACTGTAGAGACAAATTTAAATTGTTCTTTTTGCTAGTTGTTGCATTTGTTTTCTCACAGAATGGGTCCAGCAATACTCGCTTTCCAGCCCTTGTCTATAAAAATGTGTCAACCATGTTCTACACAGAACACCTCTATGGATGAGAAGACAGTTCAGTCAGAATGTTGATTCAGGCTGTGGCTTTGGTGGAGACTGCCAACAAATGTGCCATCTGCCAATTGGCACCTCATATAGTGGCTTTTTCCCCTGTATGATAATTGCTTATCAACTGGGAATTTCATTTATTCATTGGATGTATGAATTTAAATTCAGTTTTATTAAATAAGCTCTTGCACCTCCAGAATTATTGTTGAGGGGAATTATTTGAGCTTTCAAAGTAGAGTAATGTTTCCAAAATAGGGCATTGTTGCTTGATTGTGTTTCTCTTAGTAGCTCTAATTGCTTAGAGCAATTTTATTCCACATGATCTTCAAAAGAATAAACATGTTTATAAGTTTATCAGTTCAAATTGGTGATGATTTTGTTTTTGTGTTGAAACTCCTATAGTAGAAATGATTAAGAAAATTACTTTAAATGGATAAGCATTATTTTATTGAACTATCTTAAACAAAGAACTTAGAGGGGCTATAAGTTTTTAATCATCTAGAAAAGTGTAGAAATTCAATTTTATGGCTGTTAGTGATGGTACATATTTCTTAGGTAAGGAAATAAAATGGTTCTCTTCATCTATAGGGAAAAGATATTTTCTTTAGTTCTGGTTAGACAAATTGAGAGAATAATAAACTCTTTTCATGCAAATTTGGGAGGAAGGAGTGTGTCTTTTGGAGTAATGATATTTATGAAAGCATACATTATGGTCATCAACTGCATTAGAGTCCAAATTAGTAAAAATGCTAATTGAGCAAGGGAGTTCAGTTGGAGCTGGAGGTGACCCAATATCTATTTGTTTCCTGGCCAAATAAAGGACATGGTGAAATGAAAACGGCATTTTATGTTTTTAGATGGGAATAGAGTGTTAGATAAGGAAACTAGAAATTATGAGGAGGCTTTTGCAGCTTTGAGAGGTAGATTTCCTTATGTATAACTTCAAAATTAACAATTCACCAAAATACTTTTAAAGGTAGAAGAGTTCCTTCACATGTCTATTTCCCGGAGAAAGAAAAAATATGACCAATATGGTTCCAATAGCTGAAAAATCTATTCCTTGATATTCTTCCAACTTAGTGTGAATTATTCAGGCATTTCAGGTCGTGTGAGAAGGAAATGGCTTGTTCAGTAACTTTGAAAGTCTATAATCTACTGAGAATGTAATGATCTATATAAGTAATGTCCTGTGAGGGTTTACAACTTACACCCTTTCTGTTAGGTGAAATAGAAGGTAGTATAATATACAATAATTACTAAAAAACTTCATTCCATTAGTGGGAGTTTAGGGACTATGTTATCCTTGTTAGGGAAGCTTAGATAGGAGCTTTACTTATTTCAGAGACTGGGGTCATAAGGAGTTAAAGAAACTAACCTTGTTGTGATCAAGTTCTCACAATAATCTGTGAGCCCTAGGGTCCTGGGGGAGGAAG
This sequence comes from Macrotis lagotis, assembly GCF_037893015.1. Taxonomy (NCBI): domain Eukaryota; kingdom Metazoa; phylum Chordata; class Mammalia; order Peramelemorphia; family Peramelidae; genus Macrotis; species Macrotis lagotis. Next base: position 388,186,122 of record NC_133666.1, read on the forward strand.
TAAAGTCCTAGATCACAAGATATGTGTTAAGACCTCATTGAAGGTATGAGTTTGGTTACCAAACAATCCTATATCTTAAAACTTTTTTCTGAGAGCCCCATTGCAACTTGTTTTGGAGATTTTTTTTTGGAACTGCCAACACCTAACATAACACAAAATAATAATGTCATACCTAAACCCATAGCATGGAGTCAGGACAATTGGCCTAGACTTCCATGTAGATTGTTCTTTGAACTGCAGACATCCACTGGAGTTTGCATCTTTGAAAGTTTTCATCTATGATAGTTTTCTCATCTAAGCGTAAGCCATTGACTTTCAATTAATGCCAAAATTCAATTATTTGTTGGGAGCTCATCTGGGGCTAGACTTTACTCCTGGTGAAAGAAGTTTTTATTTTTATTTTTTGTTTTTACCATCATTATCATTATAATTTTTCTTTCTCTTATTTTTTGGGGAAGGGGACGATAAAAGAAGCCATTATTAACACCAAAGTAAATAACTACCCATGGGAATTCTGTAAAAAGCTATCTGCTTGTTGAATTGCCATAACTGTGAATTTAGAAATGAGTTTAATTTGCAATCCCAGAAACTATGAAAGTTTTGGGTTTCTCACAAAAGACTGGTAAATTGAGGCATGACTAACAACTGTGCTTTAATTTGGTTGTTAGTATGCACTACATGTAATGATCAATTGCTAGAGACTGCTAAATCATATCAAAGCCATCCACAATTAGTGATATGGACTAATGTACTCAATGAACAACAGTATTTGGTGGGGGGGGACTGATACAATAAATATTTAGGTGAGGAACAGTGCACACAGACTGGGGAGGGGGGGGGAAGATGAGATTTGAAAAAGTGATCCCTGAGTAACTTGATGAGTTCTCAAATAAATCTGAGAAATCATAGTACCTGACAGTGGTCTCTGTCTTTTCAGTAGTCCCTATTGCCATCTTCTAGAGTGCTAACTTCTGCCTTCCATTTCTATTTCTCTCTCTCTCTCTCTCTCTCTCTCTCTCTCTCTCTCTCTCTCTCTCTCATTCTTTCTTTTGAGTTACAGAGATCTATCCTCCTTTAACTTCTAAAGAAAGTCATAGGTATGGAGGGGGGCGTGCGGTAGATAGAGTACCAACCTTGAAGTCAGGAGGACTTGAGTTCAAATATGGCCTCAGGCACTTAATAATTGTCTAGTTCTGTGATCTTGGGCAAGCCACTTAACAGTGCCTTAAATAAATAAAATTTATAAAAAAATAATTTCATAGGTATGATCGTCATAAGTGCTTTTTCAGGTTCCTTTCAGAACTACATCCCCTTCCTCAAGTTTATCACCCTAATTCCTGAGCTAAATAATAGTTGAAGCACAAATAAGGAACCTAGAATGGGTACCTACTTATAGACAAATTTAAAATAATAAAAACACAATGAAGTAAGCTAATGAACCATTCAGTCTACTTAGATAGTAACTTGCCTACTAATGCTTGATTGGGAATAAAACATTCAGGGTGGTTGGAACAGCTATATTTACCTCCAAAAGAAATTGTAAGATACTAGATCACAATAAGATAAAATTAAGTGTTCATAACAGCTCTAAGAGTTAAAAGACTTGGGAATGTGGAGAGTCAAACCTGGAGGAAAGAAGGTCCTTACTATTATTTCTTGAGCTCTTATCCTTCATTCATGATTGAACTCAAGTAACAAGGCATACAGGACATGGTTCCTCTTCCCCCTCAGGTCTTGCTTTGTTTCCATTGAACAACTTTATACTTCTACACTAATTTGACTCTTAGAAGACTAGATTTCATTATTTTTATTGTATTACTGGTATATTTTTTCTCTCAATATAAAATTTAAGTTCCTTGAAGACTCTCATGTACAGAAATTTTCATAGCAATTCTTTTTGTCACAAAGAATTAGAAATTGAGGAGATGCCCAATAATTCAGGAATGGCTGCACAAATCATGGTATATGAATGTGATGAGTACTAGTGTTCTGTAAGAAATCGTGAGCAGGTGGATTTCAGGAAAATCTGGAATTACATGAACTAACGCTGAAGTGAAGTGAATAGAACCAGAAAACACCGGACATGTTAACAGCAACATTGCATGATGATCAATTATGCTAGATGTAACTCTTCTCAGCAATATAGTGATCAAAAATTCTAAAAGACTTGTAATGGAAAATGCTATCCATATCCAGAGGAAAAAAATTAGGGAGTCTGAATGCAGATCACAGCAAATTCTTTCCATCTTTTAAATTGATTTTATATATTTTTATTTTTCACGTTTTTTTCTTTTGTTGTGATTCTTGTTACACAGCATGACTAATATGGAAATGTGTTGAACATGATTGTATATGTTTTTGTGTATGTAATATATATATATATATATATATATTCCTATTTCAGATTTCTCTTTGTCATAGGGAGAAGGGACAAAAAAGAAGGAGAAAGAAAAATGTGGAAGTCAAAATCTTAGAAAAATCAGTGCTGAAAACTATCTTTAGATGTGATTTGAAAAAAAAATTAAAAAATTAAGTTCCTTGAGGGTAGGAATTAAGAAAAACCTTGTGGTGGATGAAGTGATCCTACTCTCAGCATTTGTGTCATTGTTGATTTTTTTTCCCTCTTCATTAGGGGAAATAGGGCGATCAAAGAAAAAAACATTTTAGAAGAATTATGAAAAGTTATGATAGAGAAATCAGAACTGTTTATTATTTTATTTTTTCTCTATCAATAAGAAGGGTCTTTTCATGGGAAAAGAAAAACAAACAGCTAATACTGTAGTGAAATCAAGAAAGCCAATTTCCTCTGGTGAGATTTGCTGAGATGAACTACATCCTGGGTATGGAAAGAACAATAATTCTTTTTTTGTTCTTAGGAGTTTTTTGTAACAATGATTCTTGAGATAATTTTATTCTTAGTTCATATTTTAGAGATAATGAAAATCAGAAGGTGTACCACAGGATTGGAGGAAAGGAAATGTTCCAATTATTTTTTAAAGGAAGAGAACAGTATTTGCTAACAATAGAACAGTGAACTTGACATTGATTCTTGGGAAAATTCTGGTACACACTATTAAAGAGGTGGTTAATTAGCATCTAGGAAAGGAAGTTATTAAAATACACCAGTTTAGATTAAACAAGAATAATTCATGCTAGCCTAATCTAAGGTTTTTTTTTTTTTTTTTTTTACGTTTTTGCAAGGCAAATGGGGTTAAGTGGCTTGCCCAAGGCCACACAGCTAGGTAATTATTAAGTGTCTGAAATTGGATTTGAACCCAGGTACTCCTGACTCCAGGGCCACTGTGCCACCTAGCTGCCTCCTAATCTAAGTTTTTTTAAACATGGTAACTAAACTGTCAGATAGGAAGAAAACTACAGATGGAGATTGCCTGGATTTAGTGGAATGTTGAACAAAATGTCTCTTGATCTACTTCTGTAATAGAGGTAGCAATATCAGTTAGATAATATCGAAATTAAATAGACTAGAATTAAGCATATGGTCAGAATCAAAAAATCTCCATTTGAATGACCCTAGGATCTGTTCTTGGTCTTGTGATTCATTTTTTTACTTATTTTTGCTTGGATTTTGTTTGTCAAGGCAATGAGGTTAGTGACTTGCCCAAGGTCACACAGCTAGGCAATTATGAAGTGTCTGAGGTCAAATTTAAACTCAGGTCCTCATGCCTCCATGGCCAATGCTCTATCTACTGAACCAATGAACTACCTCTGGTTTTGTGATTCTTTATTTTAAAAAAGATTTTTTTTTCATTTTAAAGATTTTATTTAGTTTTAGTTTTACAATATTTCCCTTAATCTTACTTCCCTCTACCCATCCCCCCCACAGAAGGAAATTTGCCAGTCTTTACATTGTTTCCATGGTATACACTCATCCAAATTGAGTGTGATGAGAGAGAAATAATATCCTTAAGGAAGAAAAATAAAGAGATAACAAGATTACATAATAAGAGATCAGGTTTATTTTTTTTCATTAAAGGTAATAGTCCTTGGTCTTTGTTCAAACTCCGTAATTCTTTCTCTGGATAAAGATGGTATTCTCTATCACAGATAGCCCCAAATTATCCCTGATTGCTGCACTGATGGAATGAGCAAGTCCATCAAGGTCGATCATCATACACATGTTGTAGTTACGGTGTACAATGTTTTTCTGGTTCTATTCATCTTGCTCAGCATCAGTTCATGCAAATCACTCCAGGCTTCCCTGAAATCCCATCCCTCCTGATTTCTAATAAAACAATAGTGTTCCATGACATGCATATACCACAGTTTTTTAAGCCATTCCCCAACTGAAGGACATCTACTTGATTTCCAATTCTTTGCCAGAACAAATAGGTCTCTATGAATATTTTTATACAAGTGATGTTTTTACCCCTTTTCATCATCTCTTCAGTGTAAAGGCACAATAGTGGTATTGCTGGATTAAAATGTATGAACATTTTTTGTTGCTCTTTGGGCATAGTTCCAAACTGTTCTCCAGAAAGGTTGGATGAATTCACAGCTCCACCAAAAATGTATTAGTATCCCAGATTTCCCACATCCCTCTCAACATTGATTATTGTCTTTTCAGGTAATATTGGCCAGTCTGAGAGGGGTGAGGTGGTACCTCAGAGATGCTTTAATTTGCATTTCTCTAATAAGTAATGATTTAGAGCAATTTTTTATGTGACTATGGATTGCTTTGATTTCCTCATCTGTAAATTGTCTTCGCATATCCTTTTACCATTTGTCAGTTGGGGAATGGCATGTTTTTTTTTTAAATTTGACTCAGTTCTCTGTATATTTTAGAAACGAGTCCTTTGTCAGAAATACTAGTTGTAAAAATTGTTTTCCCATTTACTACATCTCTTTTGATCTTGGTTACAGTGATTTTGTCTGTGCAAAATCTTTTTAATTTAATGTAATCAAAATTATCTAGTTTCTATTTAATGTTCTTCTCTGTCTCTTCCTTGGTCATAAGCTGCTTCCCTTTCCATAGTTCTGACAGGTAAACTAGTCCTTGATCTTCTAGTTTGCTTATAATATTTTTTTTTATGTCTAAATCCTGTATCCATTTGGATCTTATCTTGGTATAGGGTGTGAGGTATTGGTCTAATCAAAGTTTCTTCCATTTCCCGAGCAGTTTTTTATTGAAGACAGAATTTTTTATACCAATACTATTTATACCAATGGCTGGATACTTTGGGTTTATCCAACAGCAGATTATTGTAATCATTTCCTGCTTTTGCAACTAGTTTATTACCTTGGTCCAACACTATTTCTTAGTCCATACCAGACTAGTTTTGATGACTGAGTCTTTTTAATATAATTTAGATATGGTAGGGCTAAACCTCCTTCTTTTGCACTATTTTTCATTGAATCCCTGGAAATTCTTGACTTTTTATTTCTCCATATGAATTTACTTACAAGATTTTATAACTCATTAAAGTAATATCTTGAAATTTTGATTGGTAGGGCACTAAACAGGTAGTTTAGTTTTGGGAGAATTGTCCTTTTTATTGTATTAACTCGATCTATCCATGAGTAGTTGATGTTTACCCAGTTATTTAAATTTGATTTTATTTGTGTGAGAAGTGTTTTGTAATTGTTTTTAAAAAGTTTCTGAGTCTGCCTTGGCAAATAGACTCTCAGGTATTTTATATTGTCTGAGGTTACTTTGAATGGGATTTCCCTTTCTAATTCTTCCTGCTGTATCTTGCTAGTCATATATAGAAAAGTTGAGGATTTATAAGGGTTTCTTTTATATCCTGCAACTTTGCTAAAGTTGCTAATTGTTTCCAGTAGTTTTAGATGATTTTGGGGGATTCTCTAGGTATACCATCATGTCATCTACAAAGAGTGATAATTTTGTCTCTTCCTTCCCAATTCTAATGCCTTCAATTTCTTTTTCTTCTCTTATTGATGAAGATACCATTTGTAATACAATATTGAATAGTAGTGGTGATAACGGGCATTCTTATTTCACCCCTGATCTTATTGGGAATACCTTTAGCTTATCTCCATTTCTTATAATGCTTGTTGACAGTTTCATATAGTTACTGATTATTATTTAAAGGAACAGTCCATTTATTCTTACACTCTCTAGTGTTTTTAGTAGGAATAGGTGCTGTATTTTATCAAAAGCTTTTTCAACATCTATTGATATAATCATATAATTTCTGTCAGATTTGTTATTGATATAATTAATTATGCTCACAGTTTTCCTAATATTGAACCAACCCTGCATTCCTGGGATAAATCCTACTTGGTCACAATGTATTTACTTAGTGATGACTTGTTATAATTGTTTTGCTAAGATTTTATTTAATATTTTTGCATCTATATTCATGAGGAAGATAGGTTGATAATTTTCTTTCTCTCTTTTAACTCTTCCTAGTTTATTTATCAGCACTTTATTTGTGCCATAGAAAGAGTTAGGCAGAGATCCATTTTCACCTATTTTTTAAAGTTTTTATATAGGATTGTAACCAATTGTTCCTTAAATGTTTGATAGAATTTGCTTTTGAGTCCATCTGGCCCTGGAGATTTAGTCTTCGGGAGTTCAATGATGACCTGTTGAATTTCTTTTTCTGAGATAGGGCTGTTTAGGTATTTAATGTCTTCTTCATTTAACTTGGGCAACTTATATTTTTGTAAATATTCATCCATTTCACTTAGATTGTCAAATTTATTGACATAGAGTTGGGCAAAATAATTATGAATTGTTACTGAAATTTTTTTCCTCATTGTTGGTGAATTCACCTTTTTCATTTATGCTACTAGCAATTTGGTTTTCTTCTTTCATTTTTTTAAATCAAATTGACCAGGAATTTATCAATTTAATTGTTTTTCTTATAAAACTAAGTCTTCTTTTTATTTATTTAACAGTTTTTTAATTTTTCTTTTATTAATTTCTCCTGTAATTTTTAGTATTTCAAATTTTATATTAAATTAGGGGTATTTAATTTGTCTGTTCTCTAAATTTTTAGCGGTATATTTAGTTCATTGATTGCCTCTTTCTCTAATTTATTTATTTAAACATTTAAAGATATAATATATGCTTTGACAGACACTTTGAGCGAATCCCATAGGTTTTGGTATGTTGTTTCATTACTGTCATTATCTAGGATGAAATACTTAATTATTTCTATAATTTGTTGTTTGATCCACTCATTTTTTAAAATGAAGTTATTTAATTTTCCATTAGTTTTGGGCCTCTATCTCCCTATCACCCTGGCTCAATATTGAATTTGATATTGCATTATGATCTAAGAAAGATGTCTTCACTATTTCTGCCTTTCTGCAACTTATCATTAGGTTTTTATGCCCTGGTACATGGTCAGATTTTGTATAAGTGCCATATACTGCACATAAAAAAAAGTATATCCCTTTCTATCCCCATTAAATTTCCTCCATAAAACCCATCACATCGAGGTTTTCTAATAATTTTATTAATTTCCTTCTTGTTTATTTTATGATTCAATTCAGCTAAACCTGAGAGTGGAAGTTTGAGGTCTCCCACTAGTAGAGTTTTGCTGTCTAGGTCTTCCTGTACTTCTTTCACCTTCTCCTCTAAGAATTTAGATGCTATCCCATTGGGACCATAGATATTCAGTATTCAAATCACTTTATTGTCTATGATACCTTTTAGGAGGATATAGTTTCCTTCATTATCTCTTCAAATGCTATCTATTTTTCAGCAGCTTTTTCTGAGATAAGGATTGCTACCCCTGCTTTTTTCACTTCAGCTGAAGCAAAGTATATTTACCTTTACTCTATATGTATCTTTTTGCTTCAAACTAGTTTCTTGTAAGCTACATGTTGTAGGATTATGGTTTTTAGTCTATTCTGCCATTTGCTTCTATTTTAAGGGGGAGTTCATCCCATTCATATTCAAAGTTATAATTACTAAATCTTTATTGCCCTCCATGCTATCTTCCCTCTGTTTGTATTTTTATCCTTTTTCCACTTTTTTCCATAGTCCCCAGTATTTTGTGTCTGAATACTGCCACCTTCACTGTGTTTTCCCTCCTATAGCCAACCCCCTCCCCTTTCTTTCCCCTTTTCCCCCTTTTTATTTCCCTTCCTTCTGTTAGTTCCCTTCCCCCCTCCCTGTCTCCATCCCCCCTCCCCTTTTTCCATTTTCCCCTTTTAATGCTTGAAATGGAAGATGTTCCTTAAGTAAACTGAGTGTGTGTGTAAGTTAATTTTAAGCCAAGTCTGATGAGAAGATGATTCAGGTGCTTCTCATCTCCTCCCTTCTTCCCCTCTATTTCAATAGGTCTTTTTTACCTCTTAATGTAATGTGACGTACCCCATTCAATCCCCTTCCATCCTCCTGTCTCCTTACTGGTCCCTTTTTTAAGGAGGCAAAGTTTTTGAATCATTCTATCTGAGTCACAGAAAATCATGAGTGTCCATCACTTCTGGCTAAGTATATTCTCTCTGATAGAGTTACAATTCTCCAGAGTTATGAGAATATTTTTCCCATGCTGGGATATAGCCAATTTCATCCTATTGGATAGCAGTTGTTTTATTTACCTCCCCCCCCCTTTTTAACCTTTTCATGTGTCTCTTGAAACTCCTGTTTGATGTCCAAATTTTCTATTTAGCTCTGGTCTTTTCATCAGGAATTGTTGGAAGTCTCTCATTTCATTAAATGACAATCTTTTCCCCTGGAAGAGAAGGCTCAGTTTTGCCAGATAGAGGATTCTTGACGACATTCCAAGCTCCCTTGCTCTTCAGAATATTTCATTCAAGCCCCCTCGATCCCTTAATGTTGATATTGCCAGGTCCTGTGCAATCCTTACTGTGGCTCCTTGGTATTTAAATTGTTTTTTTCTGGCTCCTTGCAGGTTTTTCTCTTTTAGCTGATAGTTCTGGAATTTGGCCACAACATTCCTTGGTATTTTCATTTTAGGATCTCTTTCCAGAGGGTGTTGATGTATTTTTTTCAATAAGTATTTTGCCCTCTGGTTCCATGATTTCAAGGCAATTTTCCATCACTAAATACTGTAGCATTAAATCTAGGCTTATTTTTCCTTTTTGATGTTTTCAGGAAGGCCAATAATTCTCAAGTTGTCCCTTCTCAATCTATGCTTGAGGTCAGTGGTTTTTCTGATGAGGTATTTTACATTTTCTTCTATTTTTTTTAATTTTTTTATTTTGTTTAACAGACTCTCTGTCTTATGAAATCATTAGTTTCCAGAGACTGCATTGTTTTTTAGAGAAGTATTTTCTTCATTTACCTTTTGCAACTTCTTTCCCAATTGGTCAATTCTATTTTTGAAAGAGTTTTCCATTTGATCATTTGAGGTTTTGAGAGAATTGTTTTATTGTTGCAAGGTGAAAATTTTCTCTCCCAAATTTTCCAATTTATTTTTAAACTCCTCCCTTATTTATTCAAGGAAGTCTTTCTGTGCTGGAGACCAAGTAATAGTCTCCTCAGAGGTTCTAGGTCTCTCTTAGTTAGTGTGGTTCCCTTCCAAGAATTTTCTATGGACCCTCCTTTGTGCTGGCCTTTCTTCATTATTCTAAGACCTTGTGTTGGGGAGGTTTGGTGTTGGGATCCCTAGAGGCTTTACTCACTGAGTATAATATCTCCAGCTGACCAGTAGGGATTTCTGGTTTCTTTCTCTGGAGAGAATTGATTGAGGCCCTCTCCTTTGGCCTGGAGGGAGTGGTTGAAGCTGTTGAATCCTTTTATCTTTGATTAATGGTGGGTTATACCCTGGGGTGAGGTAATCACTCTCCCTATTCACAGCTGAAGTGGTTCTCCTGCTCACATGTTAGCCTGGGGTGGAGGTGGGCTGTGATTGTGTTTGTTCTGGGAAGAGGCTTCAGCTGAAATGAAGGTATCTACTCTGATTTCCTCCTGACCAGAGGGGCCCAGGGATTGTTGTCTGCAGCTCTCCAGCACCAGAATTCTCTCTCCAGCCCTTCTTGCAAACTCCAGATAGTCAGCACCCACTCCAATGCCTCAGTTCCTTAGTTGGCCTTTATCCCTGCCACGTGGCCAATCAGACTCTAGATTGCCCCTGATCAAGCCAGTCTGGTTCTCAAGCCCTCAGGATCCCAGGTTTCAGCTAAGCTGCTAATCAAACTAATCCGAGACTAATCTAGGTTCCCAGGCTTTCACCTAGTCCCATGCTCCCAGAAGAGTCTGCCATGATCTTGGAAGACAAATCCTAAGGTAGATGTTTTCCTGGCTTTTATTTCTGGGTTTTGTATATCAGATTTCTGTTAAGAGGTTTGTTTCATATTATATAGGAGGAAATATCAGGAGACTAGCACTGTGATTGTCTTCTCTCCACCATGTTGGCCAGAAGTCTTGTCTTGTGATTTTTAATACTTTTTTTTAATCAATGATGCAAACAAAGGCATGGATCACATCAGATTTGCATATTACCCCAAATTGGGGGTAAGGATATACATAATATAAAAGATGATAAAATCAGGACACAAAAAGGTCTCAAGAGGCTAGAATATTAGACTGAATCTATTAAAATAGAATTTAAAGGAAACAAATAAAGTTTTAAGTTTAGGTTAAAAATTATCTTATTAGAGATAATATAATAATAGTAATAATAATATACCTAATATATAGTACTTTAAGATTTGCAAAGTACTTTATACATATTATATATAACTTGATCTTCTCTGTGAAATGCTACTACTATTCCCATTTTATGCAAAATGCAACTGAAGCATATAGATTGTATGACTTTCCCAGAGTAAAAGAAAATTGTTGATATGTCTATTAGTCAGAATGTGAATTTTAGTCTTTCTGACTTCAGACCTCTTATTCACTGTCCCACCTTGCTTGGGTGTTACTTTTTTTTGTAGAGCACTTTATTATTTATTTTTTCACATTACTACAATAGTCATGTTGTGAAAGTAAACTTAATTCATCTTCCCAAGAGAAAGCTCAAGAAGAAAAAGTGAGAGGAAAAAAAGTGTGCTTTGGTTTGTATTCATAAACCATCAGTTCTGTCTTTGGGATGGATAGCATTCTTTGTCATAAGTCCACCAGAGAAATTGCTTCAGTATTTTTTCCCCACAGTTTCTATCACTATCTGTATTTCCCTTCATCCTATTCCTCCCCACCACTTGGGAATTATTCTTAAAAAGAGGTTAATCTGAAAAACAATCTGTTGGGTTTGATGCATTGTAAGGTCAATGCTAATTAACAGTGAGATATAGTATCATAAAAACTAATATCCTCTTAGATTTCATGTATAACAACATAACTTCCAGAGATAATGAGGTGATTGCCCTATTGTGCTCTTTTGGACTAGACCACATCTATTATATTGCATTCCATTCTGAGCCGTGTTGCCTCTTTTTGATTTTGTATGGTTATGAGACTCAGGTCACCACAGTCTCTAAAAATTGCAAACTGAGGAATAGTGAAGCATGACTGTAATCTTTAATACTAGGTAAAGCTGAGGATAGTGAATTTCTTGAATTTGAAAATTTTGAGATGCTCTGGGGTTAAACCTGATTAGGTATCCTCACTATTTCCAGTGCCAATATGGTGATCTCAGGAAGTGGGATCCTATCAGGCTTCCTAAGGAAGGGTGAATAAGAAACACAGTATGTGATCTGCTTCTGAGTGGCTGCTGCACTACTCACCTTGATAAAGATTGAAAGAAAAGTAGAAAGAATGAAAAAAGGAAGGAAGGGAAAAAAGGAAGAAAAAATAAGAATAGGAGAAAGGAACGCAAGAAAGGAAACACTTCAGGAATGATCAAAGTGAAGATTATGCAAAAGATAGCAGTGAAACACTTGGTCAGTGTAAATAGACTACAACATATTATAAGCAAGTAATGATTATGTAAGAGAAGTAGTATAGCCAATATTGTCAAAGAAATGTGTATCCAGAAAAGATGGTCATGAATAGGAAAAATAGAAGAAATATCTATATACTCCATTGCTATTTCCATGATGTCAGGGGCATTCTGGGGAAGCCCCAAACATCTTTGACCTTCTGTTGAGGTCTTATTAGAAGACTTGGATGAGAGCTGCAGATGAGGAGCAGACTTGGGTGGCTTATGTTTTGCATCATTGGAGGAAGTATTTTCATTAATGAGAAGACAGATCCATAAGAAAATCAGAGTAATAAGTAATGTTATTTTAAAATGTGTAATCAGTGTTTAGAAATATATAATACTCATTATCTATGTGTGATTAAATGTTGAGTTCTCAGAGCAATAGGAAAGCATTACTGCAAAAAAGCACTGTGAAGTTTACTAGTATGATAATACTAAGACATAGGGGAAGTATTAACATGAGAAATGCATTCTAATCATCCAAGTCTTTTCCTTTTAAAAGAAAGATAAAAAAATTAATAACTTAATGATGCAGAGAACAAAAATGTAAAGTGGGATGAAAGGTGGCATTTTGACACTGAGCCAATATGAATTAAACCATTTTCACTGGAAAATTATAAAAATCCAAGCCATTACAAGTTTTTTCTCTTTTTAAAAAAACCTGCATTGATTTAACACTTGGTATCCTGAGCTTTCAAAATAACCAGACAGTAATTAATCCTCATGAGTTCAGTGCAGAAATATTATTACTCTCTACTTTTGCATTTAGAACAGGTCTCAATGCCAAAACTCCAGATCTCTGAAAAGCACTTCTCATTGCTCTTCATATCTTTAGTTTTATTATTTGACTTTGTTTTGGCTTCAATAAAATGGTTCAGTTCCCAGCCATCAACCACCTCCAAATCCAGGTGCAGCCTGGGTGATACTAAACTCCAACCTGTGTGGTCAGACCAATGCCATTATGCAGTTCAGTCCACTGGCCCACTTTAGTCCAGGAAGCTATGAAAACTGAAGCCAGGAGGAGAGTAGTGCTGTTCTAGATGTGATATCCCTGGGCAGGGGGCCAGAGTTTGAAGGGTGAGAATGAAACATTTACTGAAAATAAGCAAAGGAATTGGCACCAGAAGGGGAAGCAGAAAAAAAAAACCCTTTAATTCTTGTTGTTGGCTTAAAAAGATACAGATAGAGACCTAAAGTTTAGAAAAATGAAGCATAGAATGAGAGAAATCAGTGAAACAAAACAAATAGAGGATAAATGAAACTGACAAATGTGGAAGAAGGACCAATGATCAGAGATGGAGGTTTGGAGAGGAGAGATAAGAACAGAAGACAAAGAAATTCCATATTTAAACTCTTGGAGCAGGGTTTTTCATATTTCCATAAAGATTCCTTTGGAAGAGATAGTATATAATGTAGGTAAAGGAGATTACTCTACCCCGTTAATGTATGACTTAATGTGTAACTTAAATTATCAAAGACTTAGAAAGGGCATAAACTTGTAAGTGAGAATAAAGATAGCAATTGCAGTCACACCAACTTTGATAAAACAGTAAGTGTTAGCATTCCTTATGATGCAGGTGAGACATAGATCACAAGGTGGGAAGAGAAAGCATATTTCCTCTATTTTTATAAAGTTCTGACTCTTATCTTATTTATCTCCCTCACTTCCTCCCTTCCATCAAAACACATATACACAAGGAAGTAGGCAATGGAAATTCATCTAATTCTATGGTGCCTTTCATGTATAGTTTAGAGAATGCATTTAATCCATTTGCCTAGATGTGTCATCCAGTAATTTCCAGTGGGGCAATTCTTGTGGCTGTGTGTGTGTGTGTGTGTGTGAAACCACTGGCAAATGATGAGATTTATTCTGAAATGTCACTTTTTTCTTTTTTTTTCTACAGGCAGGAGGTTTAACAGATTGTTTACAATGAGTGACAATTTCCAGCTGGAATGAAGAGAGAGAGAGAGAGAGAGAGAGAGAGAGAGAGAGAGAGAGAGAGAGAGAGAGAGAGAGAGAGAGAGAAATGAAGCACAAATATAATAGGCTTACAGTAACAAAGTTTTCATTTTGAAAGGATAATGTCCCATGTCATTGTTGTTTTGGAGGTCAAACGAAAGATGCAAACATAAAATGAAATGAGAATGGATCAAACATATTTGTTTAGGGTGGGGGAGGTATGTTTCTCAGAAGTGTAGAAGATACCAATGAAATACTTCATTTTTAGACTTTGTCTTTAAATGAATATTGTCTTTCATTCACATTTTGAGTAAATTTTCTAACATTAATAAGAGTTAATGAATGTGTGTGTGTGTGTGTGAAAGGGTGGGTGAGATTGTGAGTCAGAGTATCTCTCCATGTACAGATCCAGATAAAACTTCTTGAGTCACATAAAAGTTCAGTGACATGATCAGGATCATATAGAAAGTTAAGAGATTGAATTCAAACTCATAACTTCTTAACTTCAAATGTAGCACTATTTTCTTTCCTTCAACAGGCATTGACTGAATACCTATTAATGCCAGGAAAATATAAAAGCAAAATTGAAATTTCTTGCCCTCAAGAAACTTAGTTCCAAATTTTCTTGTTGTTATGCATAGGGAAGGAACATATAAAGAGTTAAGTAAATACAAAAGTCATACAAAATAAATGCTAGATAATTTTAGAGGGAGGAAGCTTGTAAGTAGAGTAATGGATATAAGTGACATGCAAAAGATGGTAATTGAGTTGAGCCTTGAAGGAAGCTAAAGTTCCTATGAGGCAGAAATGAGAAAAGAATGCAATTCCAGGCAAAAGATACAGCCTAAGCATGCAGGCTGGAGATAGAGTATTATATACAGTAAAAAAGCAATCAGGTAGGTTTGACTAGAGTCTGGATATGAATCCCTTTAAATTTATGAATAAATTTGGAAGGATAACCTGAAGTCAAATTATGAAGGTCTCTAAAAACCAAATAGAAGCATGTGAATTTTTAGGTTAGAAGCAATTGAGAACGAATGGAATTTCTCAAGCAGAAGACTGGACCTTTCAGAACTAAGAGTATATAGTATATCAGGAGAAAAAAAGGAAAGGATAAAAAGAAAGCATTGGACAAACCTTCTGGGCTATATATACCCCGAAGCAAAAAGGTGAATGATAATCCAACAAATCAAGCAAGGAGTATCCAGGTAGGTAGGAAAACCAGAAGTATTCTCGTAACTTAGGGAGAAACTATCCAGATGACATGTCAAATACTTCAGAAAAGAACAATATCTAAGAAAAGGGAGTCTAATTTGTGAGCAAAGAGATCATTGACAACCTTGGAAAAAATTTTTAGTTGAAAGATGGGGTCAAAAGTCATTTTGCATTGAATTCAGCGATGTGTGAATGGAGTAGAGGAAATAAGTGTGAATATCTTTTATTCTTTTAAGAGTCTGGCAACGAAAGGAAGGGAAGATAAAAGAATATAACTTTGAGTAAATGATTGAGTCCAATGATGTAATGATAATAATAGCAGCCATTTACATAGTGAATTCTACGTGTCAGCATTGTTCTAAGATCTTTATAATTATTATCTCATTTGATCCTTATAATAACTCTGTGAGGTAGGTGCTATTATTATCATTTATATCATGGTATAGAAATGTAAGTTACCATTATGATAGGATATTCTGATTACTTAGGGGGGCAAAATAGTGACCTTGAAGCTACAAGCATGATACTCTAATATAAGGAGCTATCCATTTAAAACAAGAGATGAATATAATAACTTTGATTTCTTTCATCATCTGAAATAGAAAAATCTGCTAGGAGCTTTCCTTTTACATAGGATGGTCTGAATCAGAAAATAAAGGGCTCCCTTCCCACTATGGATAAATTATTTTTTTTAAGACAAAATACTCATAAACTGCTTCTAAAATCTCTCGGATGCTTTCATGTCAATATTATTTCCCACTAGATCATTCCACATATTTGCAATTCTTTGAAAACAAATGAGCTCTCAATGATGCTATGAAGTGAATTGCTTTTTGTCCCACTTACTCTTCGTTTTTTTCTCTCTAATGAGGATTTTAATAGCAATGTCTGTTGAATTTATGCACATTATTAAGCATAATGATAAGTAGCAGTAAGGAGGAATCTTTTCCAGGAGTAACAAGATCATTATACCTACTTACGTGATTCTGAGGGACAACAGTTTAAAATACTACAGTTCCTTGTGAATCCTTCAGTATATATATTTTTTAAAAATCACAGCTAGAATGGAATTTAGTAAAAAGCTACACAATGGATTGACTGGAGGGAGTGACTTAAGAAAAAACATTAAAATAACTGAATATGCATAGCTTGGTAAAACAACTCTGGAGGATATGACAGCTGACTACAAATATCTCTGAAGGGCATTTTCATAAAGGATAAACATCTCAGTAATAGTTTATAGGCTTTGCGAAGAGTAATGGGGTGAATATAATAAACTAGAAATTTCTGTTGAGTATTAGTAAACTTTTCTGACTGCAAAGTATATTAGATCATAAAAAGATTATCTTTGGAAAACTTTTTATTCTAATTTGAACTGGAAAGCAATTCAGGAAGCAGAAATATATATATATATATATATATTAGAGTCAAAAGATATCACAGATATCAGATCTATTTCAGTCAGTTCATTTTACAGATAGGGCCGGTAGCATAGACTAAAGTGTAAATGACTTGTTGTATTTATCAAAGGAATTAGTATAAGAGTACACTAAAACTATATTACAAAGTTGCAATTATCAAAACCCAGGTCTCCTGACTCCCAGTAAACTGTTCTTTACCCACACAATTTCAAATTTTAAAGTATACAACTGGTTATTTTCAAAAGAAGGTAGAAAATGAATATTGGCCTTAAGAGAATTTGCAAGTTTTCTCCTGTGACTATTATTTTATAAAGAGATTCATTGGAAAAGCTGTTTTTGAATGCTGTAAGAACAAAGGCATGGGGTGAGAAATTGAGATTTATCCATTTTTGAACATCTGACAATGAGGGGAATTATATGTAATCTTAGGGGAATGCAAAGATCTAATACTAACTAAAGAAAATCTGCATTAATGTATAAATAACCATTTATTAAGCACTTAAAATGTGCCTGGCAGTGTATTGAGTACTAGAGACACAAAATTATTTTCTGGAAAGTATATGAGGAGTAGAGGGTCGCACAGTAAGAACTGGGTATATCAGAAAAGGCCTTGAATAAGACTAACAGTTGAGCAGAGACTTAAGAGAATAGAATTTTAAGAGTAATTGATGAGTGTTTTGTGAGTAGTTTCCATTAAGGTTTGGAGATCAAAAACTGCAGAATCTGAAGGCAGAACTGGCAGATAGCTCAGTAATAGTTTGACTGAATGTAGAGTACATGAGTAGTAATGTTGAATAGAATCAGGAAAAATAGATGGGCCTAGATAGTGAAATATGGACCAATAAGTCAAATATATGACAGGAATTAAAAAAGGAATCAGATGTCTCAGTAGATAGAGCATTGTGTCCTAGTTAGTAATACTGGAACTTAAATCTAATTTTCACATATTTATCAACTATGTGATCTTGGAAAAGTCAACTTAACCTCTGGTTGCCTGGAGGTTGAATGGATAGTTCAGTAAATAGAGTGCTGGACCTCAGATCTGAGTTCAAATTCAGTCTTACTCAAATCCAGATAATTATTTAGTTGTGTGACCTTGGACAAGATATTTAATCTCTGTTTCCCTGAATCTACTGGAGAAAGAAATGGAAAGCTATTCCAATGATGTTTCCAAGAAAATTCCATAGATGGTATGCCTGAGGAATTGACCACTATTAACAAACAGAACAAAGATTGTGAAATACTTTTGAGTGTCTTATAGATGAGTTTATATTTATCCTAAACTTAAAGATAATCACAGAAATAGCAAATATAAATAAATAGCATGTTGTCTGTGCATGCTATATCTCTTTACTCATTGGTCTTGGAAAAGAAGGCAAAATACTTACTACTTCTAATTCTTACTCAGATTCTTCTTTTACCCACATATTCAGTAATCATCATATTACAACACAATAGTATTCCCTATTATTTTTATACCACAAACTGTTCAGTAATTCTCCAATTTATGAACATCCCCTCAATTTCTCCTTCTTTGCTCCTACAAAAAGAGCTGTTATAATTACTTTTGTACATGTGGATACTCTTGCATCTTTGTGATATCTTTGTGATACAGATCTAGTAGTGGGATTGTTGGTTAAAAGAATATACAGTATTATAGCATAATTCCAAATTAATCTCCAGAATAATTGAATCAATTCATAACTCCATCAACAATGCATTAGTGTTTCAATTTTCCCACATCTGTAACATTTAACATTTTCTTTTTATTTCATATTAGTCAATTTGATTGGTGTGAGATGGTGCCTCAGTTGTTTTAATTTGAATTTCTCTAATAAAAAGTGATTTAAAACATTTCTTCAGATGACTATAAATAACTTTAATGTCTTCATCTGAAACCTGTCTGTTTATATCCTTTGACCACTTATCAATTGGGAAATGACATATCTTTTAAGTATTTGATTCAATTATCTCTATATATTTTAGAAATGAGACCTTTATCAGAAACTTTGAGAAATGAGATCTTTATCAGAAACTTTTCCTATTAAGAAAAGTGTTCCAGCTTTATGCTTTCCTTCTAAGCTTGTTGCATTGATTTTGTTGGGGCAAGATCTTCTTAAATTAACATAATTGAAATTATCCATTTTGCATTTCATAATGTTGTCAACATCCTCTTTGGTCATAAACTATTTTCCTCCCCACAGATCTGAAAGAAAATTGTTCTCCTAACTGGTTTATAGGCTTATCCTTTATGTCTAAATCATGTACCTATTTTTATCTTATCTTGATATTGGTTGAGATTATTGATCTATGCTTAGTTTCTGTCATATTAATTTCCAGTGTTCCCAGTAGTTTTTGTTAAATAGTGAATTCTTATTCCAGAAGCTGGAGTCTGTGAGTTTAGCAAAGAATCAATTGCTATAGCCATTTACTACTGTTGTCTACCTAATTTATTCTATTGCCCCACCACTCTATTTTTTAAATAATACCAAATAGATTTGATGATTGCAGCTTTATAATATAGTTTTCAATCTGGCATATCAAAGCTATTTTTCCATTACTTCCCTCTATATTCTTGATTTTTTTGTTGTTTTTACAGATGATTTTTCTTTCAAATTATAAAGCAATTTCTGGTAATTTTATTGATATGGCATAGAATAAATACATTAACTTAAGTAGAACTATCACTTTTATTAAATAAATATGGAATAACTATGAATATTTATATTTTTCCAGTTGCTTAAATATGATTTTGTTTGCTTGAAAAATAATTTGTAATTGTGCTCATATAATTCTTGGATTTGCCTTGGTTGGTAGATTCCCACATGTTTTATATTGTCTGTAGTTATTTTAAATGTAATTTCTTTTTCTTCTCTTGCTGCTGAGTTTTATTGGCAATATAAGAAATGCTGATTATGTTTATTTATTTCATAACCTACAACTTTGCTAAAGGAATTATTTCAAGTACCTTTTTAGTTGATTATCTAGGATTCTTTTAACATACCATCATATCATTTGCAAAGAATAATCATTTTGTTTTTCTCCACAGTAATAGGTCTTTTGTGCCCATTCATGTGATGTAATTTATTCTATTCTGCTTCCTACTTGTCTCTTCTCTCAGTACAATATTCTTTTTCACCTCTTAATTTGTTAAATATCATATCAAAAACAATTTATACCCTCACACTCTCTGTCTATGTATATCCTTGTAACTTTCTTAACAAAAATAAATTTCTCAGCAGTTACAAATATCTTCCTGTGCAGGCCTATAAACAGTTTAATCTTATTGGATAACATTTTTTTTTTCTCTTTCCTGTTTACTTTTTTCTGTTTCTCTTGAGACTTGTATCTGAAGATTAAATTTTCTAATTCAATCTGGTCTTTTCATTAAAAAAAAGTTTGAAAGTCTCCTGTTTCATAGAAAGATTATGCTCAGTTATGGCAGGTAGTTGATTCTTGATTATATTCCAAGTACCTTTGCCTTCTAAAATATCACAATCCATGCCCTCTTATACTTTAATGTAGAATCTGGTAAGCCCTGGGCAATTCTTATTGTGACTCGTTGATATTTGAATTGCTTCTTTCTGACTATTTGCAGTATTTTCTCCTTGACTATTTAATTCTGGAATTTGAGCACACTATTTCTTGGGAATTTCATTTTTGGATCTCTTTCAAGAGATGACCAGTGGATTCTTTCAATTTCTATGTTACCCTCCAGTTCTAGAGTATTAGGGCAATTTCCCTTGATTTCTTGAAAGGTTTTGTCCAGGGTCTTTTTTTGATCATAACTTTAAGGTAGTCCAAAATTCCTAAATTATCTCTCCTGGATTTATTTTCCAGGGCAGTTGTGTTTCCAATGAAATATTTTACATTCACTTTTATTATTTCATTCTTTTGATTTTATTCGACTGATTTTTGATATCCCCTAGAGTAATCAGCTTCCATTTGCCCAATTTGAGTTTTTAATGAAATATTTTCATCAGTTTTTTTTCCTCCTTTTCCATTTAGTCAATTCTATTTTTGAAGAATTATTTTCTTCAGTCAATTTTTGTGCTTCCTTTTCCAAACTGTTGACTCTTTTTTTTTATCATAACCTCCTACAAGACTTTTTCTTTTCTTTTCCCAGTTTTTCTTCTATTTTTCTTATTTGATTTCTAAAATACTCTTTGAGCTCTTCCAAGATTTTTTTGGGCTTGAGGCCAATTTGTAGTCCCCTTTGATGTGCCACAAGTAGATATTTTGACAATATTTTCCTCTTCTGAGTTTGTATTTTACTTTTCCCTGTCACCATAGTAGCTTTCTATGGTTAGGGCTCTTTTCTTTTTCTTATTCATTTTTAAAATCTATTTTGTGACTTAAGGTTGAGTTATGCTCTTAGAGCCCAACAGGCACTGTCGCTAAATTTCTGTGATGGCAGCCAGGGCCTGGTCACTGGTTTTCCAAGCCAGTACCCCAGGTGCTTGTGGCTTGCTCACTGTGTTTTGGTGGCCCAATCCTAGTTGCCCTGCTGTGCCAAGATTCTATGGTTCACAATTTGCCTTCTGTGCTGTGGCTGGGGGTCTCACACCTGGTCTGCTATGCCACTAGGCTTCTGAGCTAGGATTGCACAGACTTGTTTGCTGGTTTTTGCTGTGGTTAAGATTTTCCCACTGGCTTTTCCGGACACTGCTTATGCTGGCTGCAATCCTCTTTTACCCAAGCGAGACAGACCTTTCCTAAAGTCCTTCTAAGTTAATTTAAGTTGGGAAATATTTTGCTGCAACTTTTTGTGGGTTTTGTCACTTCAGAATCCATTTAGAGGCATGATTTAACATTGTTTCCAAGGGAAACTGGGAAGAACTCAAGCAACTTCTTGGTTTTTTCCCCACCATCTTGGAATTGTCCCTAACCTCAGTACTTTCCAAGATTCTGAATTCACATTTAAATTTTACACTGTTATCATCTCTGACACTTGCCTTTTTATTTTATTGCTGACCTTGCCCCACCTTGCTAAGTCTCAGCCAACTCTCAGTGGGAGCACTCCCACCACTGATTTTTTATTCCACTCATTTACTCATGATGCTGAAAAAGTTTGGATAAAATATGCAGCGATGCTTACTAGGTTCAATCTAAGTTTATGATACCAAAATACAATTGGGTACTCACTCCTATAAAGCAATTCATTTACTATTTTACTCATCACAGTTGTTTTTTCAAACATTTTCTTCCCTCCTCAAATCTCATACTATATATGTGTTAGGCATTCAGTATAGTGACAGGAATATAGTTGGTGCTTAATAAATGTATACCTTTCCCCCACTCCCCTCTGTTGAGAACATTGTTTTATATTTTATTTTAAAAACTGAGACTATTCACTGAGAGCTGCTTCATCTCACATGAAACAAATTCCTTCTGCCAGTAGCTCCTCTTTCACTTCTGACTCATAGGAAAAGATGCCTCTTCTCCTTATCAGACAGCTTCTACAAAAGGGAACCATTCCAAACCATCTTCTCTATGAGGTTGTTGCCTCAACCATCATTACTCTCCCATCTCTCCTATAAATATGGCCATGTTTCTCCTATCCTCAGAAAAGTTCTACTTGATCCATCCACCCAACTCTGCAAGTTATCTTACCATATTTCTTTTCCCTTTTGGGGTTAAATTCTTTGAGGAGGCCACCTATAATAACTGACCAATTTTCTTTTCTCCCACCCTCTTCTTAACTCTCTGCAATCTAATTTCTGACATTTTCATTCATCTAAAATTGTTCTTTCTAAAGTTATTAACAACATTTTAATTGCCAAAATTAATGGCTTTTTTTCAATCCCTATGCTCTCTGAAGCCTTTGATATTATTAATTACTCTTTTCTCTGAAGGTTTTCAAGGCCTCACTCTCTTCTGGTTTTCCTCCTACCTCTCCGGCCATTTCTTCTCAGTCTCCTCAATCTTTCCCAGAGGACTTTTGCCTTGTATTTTCTTCTCTTTTTTCTCTATATTATTTTACTTTGTGTTCTCATCAGCTTCCTTGAATTTAATTGTTATCTTTGCTTTGATGATTCTCAAAATTGCTTATTCAGATTCTCAAAGAATATTTTAAATTGCATGTCCTAGAGACATTTTAAACTTAGCATATCTAAAACTGAACTCACCTTTTCTTCCAAACCCTTCCCTTTCAAATTCCATATTATTTTAGAATGTACCATTATGCTCCCAACCATCCTGACTTGAATCTTTTTACCACCATCTTTAATTCCTCATTGTTATCTTCACATGACAAACTCAAGATGATCATTTTTTTTGTAACATGTCTTGTGTATGAACTTTTTCTTCTTTGACACTTACACCATTCTGATCCATGCACTGAACTCTAGAACTATTTAAATAGCCTGATGATTGCTCTCATGCCACAGTCTCTTCCCTCTTCAATCCATCATCTACTCAGCTGACAATGTCATCTTCCTAAAACTCACTTCTGACCATGTTAGTCTTCTACTTAGTAAAACCTAATGCCTTTCTATCACCTTCAGGATCAAATACAATATCCTCTGTTTGGTATTTAAAGTCTTTCATTACATGACCCTCAACTTTCCAGTTTTTTAGACATTATACTACACACTCCTTCCGGGAAACACTGAAATTCTTTCCCTTTTCATCTCCCCTTCTGGATACCTTGGTTTCCTTCCAGGTTCTTATAACTAGAAGCCTTTCCATATTCCTCTTAATTTTAGTTCTTTATTCATGTGATTATTTACAATTTATACTTATATAGATTGTTTTTACATTTTTAATGTTATTTCCTCTATTAGACTGTAAGCTTCCTGATAATAGTAACTGTCATTTTAGTCTTTCAATGTGATCCTGATCTATTTTCCTTTCTTATTGAACATTATTCACCTTCCTGTACACTGGTCAGTTCTGAATGCTTCACGTGCCTGACTTCCATTTCCTTCCACCTCTGTCTCTTTTAAAGTGTAACTCAAAAACCAACTCTTTCTAATCTCCTCAAATGCTCAGATCTTCCCTCCCAAACCAACTGATTAGTATAGATTTTTATTTAATTGCTTCATATATATTCTGTATCTATCTTTTATTTATTTATATTCATGCTTGTGTATCTGTTATCCATTGACCTTTGTATTGCATACAGAACAAAGGTCAGTGTATAACAAATGTTAATCTAATTAAGACCTTTGATACTATAATCATGAGAATTAGAAAATTAGCCAAAATTTGGTTGCCCAGAGAAGTTTATCATTTTTTTGTATCAGTTTCATGATGGCATGCTTGCATTGGTTCTGGATCATAGACAATGCTCTTGTGTTTTCTCAGGGTCTAATAGAGTGAAACAATTTATTTTTTGGAATGATGTTTCCAGCAATGTTGTCAGACACATTAAAGGAGGATGAAAATAGCATTTGGGTCAGCTCTCACCCTGATGGTAAAATTATTTAATTTGAAAAAGCTACAAGGTAAGACTAAGGTAGAGAGAGAATTGGTATGTGACTTTTTTTCTGCACATGATTGTGCACTCAAGGCAGCTTTGAAGCTGAGATGCAATAGAGTATGGATTGATTCTCTACTGCTTGTACTAATTTTGACCTAACAATTAAACATCAAGAAAACAAAGATGCTCCACTAGCCATACCATTCATATATAAAATTTAGAATATAGAAAATGCAGATATTTTGAATGTTGTGGATAAATTCACTTATCTTGTCAGTATATGTTCTAGAGATATACACAAAGATGATGAAATTGAGGCAGGCATTACTAGATCATTGTTTGGGAGGCTCCCAAGGAAAGTGTGAGAAGGCTATACTGAAGGTCTACAGAGTGATTATGCCGACTTCATTGTTGCGTGCTTGTGAAATTTAAACAGTATTCCAGTGCCATGCAGGAAATTGAATCACTTCCATTTGAATTGTGTTAGGAAGGTTCTGAAGTTCATTTGGCAAAATAAGGTACCAGACATGGATGTTCTTTCTCAAGTTGAACTGCCAAGTATTCAAATTCTACAACTCCAATGGGCTGACCACATTGTTCAAATGCCAAAAGTACATTTGCCTAAAAGACACACAAAGCAATTTGTGTGAAACTATGATGAGAGAATCTAGCATAATGTTCCTTAAGGTTATAAAAATCAATTTAAGAGTATGACTGCAAAGACCTAGGTGAAGTAAATAGAACTGCTGACCTTTGCCCAACTTTCCACCAGGCTTCAAATCAGTGATTCCTAAAGTAAATAGTATTTCTTTTCTGCTGAGTAAAAGTTCAATAAATAGCTTAGGCTAGGAAATTTACTGTTCCTGGAAAAACAACAACTCATTAAAACAACTGTGAATTTTGAGAGTGATGATTATTAACTTTGTCACTTTTTTACCCTAGAAATGATTATTTCCTTCTTTAACTACTGATAACAATACATTTTTATTTTAGACAGAAAAAAAGGGTAGAATATATTTTCATTGGAAGCATCATCCTCTTTCCATGTCATGTTTGAGATCTGGTACTAAAACATAGAAATCACTAGCAATAGATAGTATTCTTCAGCCTTTAGCTAGGTTTCATCTAAACCACTAAAGAAAAAGAGGCAGTTACTCAACTAAAGATTTCCAATGAAGGAGATTCTATTTCTTCCCTTAAAACCTCTTTTAGTGTTACAATTTAAGTCTGTTTCCTTTTGGGGTTAGCTTATGAAGAGATTGAAAATAGCTTTTACCATTTCTTGTGTAATTCTACTCTAGGTAGAGTTTAGAAACAGAATATTGTATTCAGTCTAGATGCTTCCCTTTGGAAAATATACTGACAAATTGGAATAAGTCCAGGTTCAGAGTGACCTGGAGAATGAGGGGAAGATATTAGTCTGTGAATGAATAGAGAATGTGTTTAATGTGAAGAAGAAGGTATAAGGGAAGGTGGAGAAAATACATCATGTCCAATTCACATATTTGAAGGTAAATGTGCAAGAAAGATTAGACTCATTCTACTTATCCACTGAAGGAACTAAAAGTAGTGGATAGAAATTTCAAAGAGGAACTTGATATAAGAATACTATTCCAAAGTTAAATTGGGTACCTTAGAGATAATGGTTTCCCCAGTATAGGAGACCTTTGAACTGGATGTCTATTTATTTACCAGAAGATCTTAGATTTAGAGCCAGAAGGGTACTTTGAGGTTACCCATCTTTTTTACATTGGGAAAAAACTAAAGAGAGCTTGAGTGATTTATTCAGTGTACTACAGAAATTAAATGGCATAACCAGTATTATAGGTCCTCAACTATAAATTCAGACTTCTCTCCAATCTTTTCTTAAGAGATTACCCATTCAGGTCTGAGTTAGACAAAATGAACTATGTGGGTCTTTCCAACTCTGGGATTCTGTGAATTGTTAATAGTTTCATAGGCAATTAACCTTACCCTCTCCTCAGCAAAATCCAATGACTCTTTATCTCCTCACAACAAATACAAAATTCTTTGTTTTGCATTCAAAGACCTCTAAAACCCTGTTCCCTTTTTAATTTCCTGTCTTCTTAAATTTTGTTCCCTTCTACTTGCTGTTTGAACATAACATACTATCTCTAAGCTCCAACGCATTTTCTCTGGCTATTGTCTTCCATGCCTGCAATGCTGTACCTTCTCAACTCCTCCTACTGGCTTCCTAGATTTTTTTCAAATTCCAACTAAATTTTTTTGTTCTACAGGAAAATTTTCCCAATCCCCATTTATTCTAGAACCTTCCCTCTTTTAATTATTTCCTTTTAATCTTGTATTTAAATTGTTTTGTACTTATTTCTTGCTTGTTGTCTTCCAAATAGACAGAGCTCCTTGAGGGCAAGGATTTCCTTTTCCCTTTGTGTTTAGTACAGAGCCTGATTCATATTAAACAATTAAAGAATTCTTATTAACTGATTGACCTCTTAAATTCTTTTATGATGGTAATTTGGCAATATTAATTTCTTAGAATGGCTAAGAAGAGAAAATGTATTTAACTTTTTACTCTTCAAAATTTTGTTGTAGATTATGTTATTTAAATTTTAGGTTTACTATACTCTGAAGATTTCAGAACTGGTGTTCTTTCACTATCTCAGCTGACTGCACTAGTATGATGAAACAGATGATCTTAACAGAGTTCTACTTCTAAGTAGAGGGAGAACCTTAAGAGGAAGAGGCTTGCAAACATTCAGTAATTCAATTGAATTACCTTTAAAAAAAACAACTATAGGGCAATCAGTTAGTAGCTTTACAGAGGGAAGAGTGTTTTTAATATAAAAAAATCATTTGACCCACAGACACACCATGTGTGCAAGATATATTGATGTTAAAACTTCAAACATGTATAAAAATAGGATTGTTTCCCTTCAATAAGCTGGTAGTCTTAAAGAGAAAATGAATGTGAAAGATACTACAGATAAGAGGAAAAAGTACAGAAAGGACAATCATGGACAATTTCTTACAGTAGGGCACATTTGAGCTAGTCTTTGAATATAGAATTTCAGCATTAAAAAGACCATAGTTTGTTAGTACATTTCCAAAATGTATCATGTGAACAAAGGCAAGGAGATAAAAAAAAAATCAAAGGAGAAGTTCACAGTAGAAAAATTAGTGTAAGTTATGTGAATTGTTTGTTGTTGATGAGATTGCAAAAGGATGGGGACAGAGGAAATACAGAGGTCCTGAATACCATTCGAAAATCTGAACACTTTTTTCCAAGAAGAGTTTCAAAAATGAGGCTTTTATTTTGTTGTGAAGATTGATGCTATTAATAGAAAAAAATGAAGGTTAGCAAAGGAATAGGTTGTGGGGTTGAGTTGATGATGAATTTGAATTTGTACAAGGAGATCGTGTGTTAGTACCCAGAGTCAGGTTGAAATACACAAAGCTACAGATATCCCAAGGTTCTTCTCTCACCTCTGTGACACTTTTCCTCCCTTGCTATTACATCATCTCCTGGGATATAACATATTTCAGTAAATATATTTTGCAGATTTGTGAAAATTGAGGTAATTTATGTAACTCTGTAGTCAATTCTCTTAACGTTTGTTTCTTTAAGGAAACATTGGAATAATAGGATCAGAGTTTCCTGGTTTTTACCTTGCAAGGTCAAACACAATATACAAGAGTACTAAATGTGAGTTTTATGGTTTCAAAGATTCACTGTGTTTTTAAAGAGAACATAAAATAGTAAGACTTCACTAGGACCCTGATATTGATCAGTTTGCTGCTTGTGCTGAGACATCAACATAGTAATTACAATGCTCTCTAATTAGTTCAACTTCCATTTTTTTAAAAAGCATTACTATGCAATCCAAGTAACTAAGAGTTGTAATGAAGAATTGCACATAATTTTGTTAGTATTAATTTTTGTTAACTGAATTATGATCTGACAATCAGTTGTAATTCTTTTTCGACTTGCTTTTCCTGTTGCTTCAAAGATTAAATTTGTTTACAAATTTTTGGATTACCTTGTGTATTTTATAACCACTCCTCCATCCTATATGGAAATATTGTATTTTTCTCCTTTTGCTTCCAGGAAAAATAATTTGAGAACCTGGAATGATTTTTAGCGTTGATGCTAAAGGAGAGCTCAATGCTAAAGGAGAGAGAAAGAGAGAGAGAGAGAGAGAGAGAGAGACAGAGACAGAGACAGAGAGACAGAGAGACTGAGAAATGGAGAGAAAAGGGAAGGGAGAGAAAGAGAATTTAGGGAAAACAATAAATCAATGAGAATGTATTGAGTTCCTACATGCTATGTGCTAAGCTTTTTACTAGGCACAGAATCAATAAATCAATTAACAAACATTTATTAAGTGCCAACTATGTGATAGGAATTGTACTAGGTGTTAGATATATAGAAGAAGATCACATGGCTCTTGCCTTTAATCCATCCAAATAAGATAAGTTGAAGGAACTGGTATGTCCAATCTTAGAAGACTTACATGGGGATATAATATCATGCTTCAAGTATTTGAAGGGATTTTAGGAGTGAAAGATGGATTAAGACTTGTTCTGCAAGACTGCAGATGGGGAAATAGGATCAATGGGTAAAAGGTACAAGAGACATTTGGATTTTATGGAAGGACATAAAATAAAACCAAATCAAAACAACCAACCTCAATACCATATCCACTTTCCTCCAAACTTCTTAAAATAGAACTATCCAAAAGAGAGATAGTTTCTCTAGGAAGGTAGTATACTCTCTCCTCAGTGGAATTCAAATGAAGTCTCTATCACCACTAGCCACCTATGTTATAGACACCTATATTTTCAGATATGAGGAAATGGCAATGAGATCATTTTGGCTTAGAATTTGTGTAATTCTTCAAAAATTTTCATGGATCCTGTAGGGAACAGGACCTCAAATTTGTAAATCCTTGGTAGAATAATTTGGTAACATTATTTTAAGTTAGAAATTAATTATTTGTATTACTTGATTTTTCAGTGAAAATGATAATCTCATCAATTCCAAGATTGAAAAATTAAACATTTTTATTCATTGGATGATAGACATTTTCTTGCTCAGGTTATGCTATTTGTTGACAGTATTTAATAAAACATTTTGGGGTACTTATTAGCAATGCAAGAAGCAATGTAGCTAACCCTCAGAGTTAGGAAGGCATAGAAGAATACCTTTGAACTAGCAGAGTGAATTGACACTTAATCCTTACTAAGAATGCCTGAAACAAAAATAATTGCTGGTGTATTTGAGTCTTGATTCTCCTAAGTAGGATCCTAGAATGATATGAACAGAGCAGTAAAAGGTGTTCACGGAGGGCTAACAACTCTGGTGTGAGGGTTTACTGAGTTCTTTGTAGGGCTGCTCATCCACTTTTGGTGTCCATCTGGCATTCAACTTTCATCTACGATTGCAAGAAAATGTGGCTTGTTCTGTAAACACATTGGTAAACCAACTCTGCAGACAGGCTAAATCAGGTTAAGTGTAGCCAATGGGTCACAAACTCATCAGTGAATTAGGAGGTATCTACCCCAAGAAAGTAAAGATTTCTCCCCAGTAAAATGGGGAGATAAGAATAATGTGTTCCAGTGGCCTTGAAAGTGTCTTGAAACAAGTGCTCTGGAGTGCTAATAGTGTGGCCAGGCATCAAAGATGCGAAGGTCATCCACTGGTTCCCAGACTGTGCCCTCTGTATTTTTTTCAGGCCTAAGGGGAGCTCAACCTTCTAGGGCATAGAAGTCAAGTGTCTATGTAATTGGTATAACAATCTGTTGGAAGGTTGGAACTTAAATGTGAGGACATGAAAAAGCAGGACTGATGAATAGTCTTTTTCTATTTCACTTTGACTCCATACCATACAGATAAATATATCTAGATCCATGTACTCAGACAAGTCAGTTCAAAAATTTGGATTATTTTTCTGTTGGTGCTCATCCTTTCCAAGAAATGTTATAGTGGTTGTCAGATCATCCTTCCTGATTTCAGTCTGTAGCAACACTAGACACAGAATCTCTAATTCTTTCATACTTACAAGATTGCTACCAAGTCTGGAAATATCCCTTTTGGGATTCTACTTAAAAAATGCAACCACAGACTTAATCTCCCAGACTTTCCAAGTCGAGATATGCCCGTCATATGCTCTCACATATTTTGCTGCAATGAGAAAAGGACACCACTCACTTTCCCATCTCTCACCTTTTCATTTAAAGCCATACCAAAACCATTGTTAGAAGTCTAAGTGAGCCTGTAAGTTCTGACTATCTTCATTAGATTGTAAATCATCCAACTCCCCAAAAGCTGTCTAAGAAGGATCCAGACAGTGAGAGAAAATCAATCAATTCATTAGCATGGCCCATACATCCTTTTGCAAGTTAGTAGCTAGCTACACTCAAATTCCTTTATGCTTGATTAAAGTACTTCACACTTCATAAAATGCAGATAATTTTTTACTCTTAATTTAACACCTCTTCATCTCTGTTACTGCCCTGTTATATTCTATAATATTATTAACAGGTCTGGGGGAAAAATCAATTGATCAGAGATACTGACTAACTCCCCCACTACATAGAAAGTACTAAATTGGTAATCAGTATTTCCTGTTTGATAATTTTTCTTTGAATACATGATCAAACAACTCTGTCAACTCCTGTATTTTCAACAAGAATTTCTGAATATCTTTTTATTTATCGCCATTCACTTTTTTCTTCCAGTTGCATTAATATTAAGAATATACAACTTAATATGATCAGTTTCTTACAATTTTGCATCAGCCTATGAGTCATTGAAGAAGGCTTCCACCTTTAGTGTTCTAACTGTAAAATTAGTTATATGCTTCATAAACTGTGTAAGACTTAGACTGTTTTGTCCCCTTTCTGCACTCTGACATAAATACTAAACTATAAGACTTAGGGATAATTTATATTGATTTTTGTTTCTGGTGTTTATGGTCAAATAATTCATCACTCAGTGTCCAATCTATTGATAATACAGTTCTCTGTATTCAGTGACTATACTGACTTTAATAGAAATAAAACTATTTTCTTTCCCTGTTTGCCCTTCCAAAAAAAAAAAAGAAACTAAGAACTCTTTAGTTATGTTGATTAAATTAACTTCAAAGAAGAAAGTAGAAAATATACCTCCTTCCCTTCTTATCATAGGTGAATAATTCTGTGGGTGGAGCTTTGCATATTCTGATAGACTTAAGTTCATATTTTGTTTTGTTTATTTCTTTCTTTCTTTCTTTTTAAAACCTTGTGTCATGGAAAATTTTCAGGTCAGAAAAGTTGAGAGATATTGAACAAGATTTGAAAGAAATTTAATTACTGAAAAATGCATCATTTTTTAAAAAAAGTTTTCTCTAAGATGAAAGATTAGAGACAAGCCAGTTGAACTCTCTCAACATTTCCCTCCAAGCAACTTTAAAATAATGCCTCAAATCAAATATTGGAGTGACAAAAGAGAATGCTAACTCTCCCACTATACAGAAAGTCAAGATGAAACATTTTTCTGGTCTTAGAAAACTTAGGAGGTTATTAGAAAAAGTTTGGGAATGCTAGAATGAAGGCCTATTTAGAACCCATTCAAAGAATTAATATCATAATTATTGAAATAGTTGAAAACCATAATCAAAAAAAGTTTATACATAATATTTCAAGAAATAATCAAGGAAAATTACATTAATATTTTTAGAAGCAAAGGCAAAAATAGCAATGGAAAGAACCCATTGATAGTCTCCTAAAAGAGATTTCAAAATGAAAACTCTCAGAAATATTTATAGTATATATTATAGCCAAATTCCAGAGCATCCAGGTAAAAAATAAAGCACTGCATGTAGCCAGAAACCAAAAATTCAGAAATTGTGAGGCTACAGTAAGGATAATATAAGCTTTAGTAGTTTCAATGTTAAAGGAAGTGAGGGTGTGGAATGTGATGATCTGGAAGCAAAAGAACTAGAATTAAAAACAAGTATAAACTACCCAGTAAAACTGAGTATAATCTTTAAGATGAAAAAGGGATATTTAATGAAATAGAGGACTTTCAAACTTTCCTGATAAAAAGCCAGAATTGAATAAAAAAATGATATTCAAACAAAAGAATCCAGAGAAGCATAAAAAGGCAAACAGGAAAGAAGAACCATAAAGGACTCAATAAAGTTGGGATGTTTACATTTCTTTGTGGAAAGATGATATATTTAATTCCCATGAAATTTAACATTATTTAATTTATTAATACAATTGTATATTTTCATCCATATACGTACACATGTATATTTTTAAGTTATAAAATTTCCTTCCACCTGCCTTTGCATGCCCCTCTCCTCAGTGGCAAACACCCAGGTCAGCATTGTACATACCCATTTTTGATAAACATGTTTACAAATTAGTTGTTTTCAGTAAGAGAATTAGGATTAAGGTAAAAAGCTACATAAGAGATAATTTTTACAAAGTGTTCATCATATTCTGAAGGGGTGCTTTTTATTTGTTTGTTTTTTGTTTGTGTTTCATTTTCTTTTGTGTTTCTTCCTCTGAATGGGGACAACATTGTCTGTAGCTGGTCTAATACAATTGTGCTAGCTCTTTGAGCTACTGAGAGTTGCTACTTTCATCAAGGTTGTTCATCTCACAATGTTGTTGTTAATGTGTACATTGTTTTCTTGGTTCTACTCCCTTCACTCAGAATCAAATCCCGAAATCATACCATGCTTCTCTAAAGACAGACCATTTATGGTTTCTTATAGAACAATAGTATTCCATAATATTAATGTACCATAAATTGTTTATCCATTCCCCATTTGATTGGCATCCCCTCAATTTCCAATTCTTTGCCACTACATAAAAGAGCTGCTATGTATATTTTGTAACATGTAAAATTTTTCCCTTTTTTAATAATGTCTTCTGGATATAGACTTAGATTTGGAATTGCTGGGTCAAAGCATATGAACAGTTTTATTGCTCTTTGGGCATAGTTCTATATTGCTCTCTAGAAAAGTTGGATCCGTACACAACTCTACCAGCAATGCCTCAATGTCCCAGTCTTCCCACAATCTCTCCAACATTGATCATTTTCCCTTTTTCTCATCTTGGCCAACCAGATAGGTATGAGTTGATATGTCATTGTTGTTTTAATTTGCATTTCTCTAACCAATAATGATTTGGAGTGTTTTTTATATATAGCTTTAATTTCTTCATGTGAAAACTGTCTATTCATATCCTTTGACCATTTATCAAATGGAGAATGACTTATAACCATATAAATTTGATGCAATTCTCTATTTATTTTAGAAATGAGACATTTATCAGAACTCCTAGTTGTGGAGATTGTCTCCCAGCTTTCTGCTTTCCTTCTAATTTTGGCAGCATTGATTTTATTAGTGTAAAACCTTTTAAATTTAATATAGTCAAAATTATTCATTTTGCAGTTTATAATGTGCTCTAATTCTTGTTTGGTCATAAATTTATGCCCCTTTTTATAGATCTGTTAGATAGAATATTTTTTGGTCTATTAATTTATCTATGATATTACTTTTTATGTCTAAATCCTGTGCTCACCCATCTTGACCTTATTTTGGTATAGGATGTGAGATGTGGATCTATATCTAGTTTTTGCCATATTATTTTCCAGTTTTCCCAACAATTTTTGTCAAATGGTGAGTTCTTATCCCAAAAGCTGATGTCTTTGGGTTTGTCAAATAGTAGATTGCTGTAGTCATTTAATGTGGTTTCTTTTGAACTTATCCTAATTCACTTATCCAATATCACTTAACCATTTTCAGGCAGTTTTGATGACTACCACTTTATAGCATAGATTTAGGTCTGATAGAGCTAGGCTACCTTTAAAAAAATTTTTATCACTTGCCTTGCTATTCTTGAGCTCTTGTTGCTCCAGATTAATTTTGTTAGTTGTTTTTTTGTCTAACTTGGTCAAGATGTTATTTGGAAGTTTGATTGGTATTTCACTGAATAAGTAATTTAATTTGGGTAGAATTGTCATTTTTATTATATTAGCTGCATCTGACCATGAGAATTTGACATTTTTTCCAATTGTTTGTATTTGACATTATTTGGATGAGAAGTGCTTTATAATTGTGGTCATACAGTTTCTGGATTTGTCTTGAGAGGTAGATTCCCAATTATTTATTATATATAGTTATTTAAAATGGAATGAACTTTAGCATTATTGAGACAGTTAAAAGGAATTTATATTAACAGAGTAAATGGATATGTATGAATTATGTCATAATGATATCCAAAGAAACTGAAAGGATAAAAAAGTGGGATACATTAGGTGTAGGGAGAAGAGAAAAGTGGAAGGGGTAAATTTTTTTTCAAACAAAATGGGGGTGTGGCAGGCAATGAAGAGTAAAGTGGTAGAGAGAGGTAATGAGTAGTTAAAATATTTTTAACTAGAATGAAGATAGTTTGGTTTTCTCATTTCAATAAAACTTTAATCAACACTGAATAGGAACTCCCCAAAGCCCACAAAACAAAGATAAATACAAAATCTATGGTTATTTGGCTTTCACCTTTGACAGAGACAAATAAAAAGTGTCATGCAGTAGAATATTGAGGTGTAGAGAATTAGAAGGTAAAGTGTTGGATTTATATTTTATTTCATATTATATTATGATTCTTTTGCCTGTGTCTATAAGCTTTGAGTACAACTATTATTCATGTTTTATTTTTTAAAAAAGGACTGCTTCATATTATTCTAATGAATTCTCATAGATTTTCTATACGATTGAGAATAGCTTTTGATATTTTAGGAGCTTATTCCTTTTCAATATGAAATCATAAATTTGTAAGCTGTGGAAATATGAACTAAGACTATACATTCTCATTGTCTTGCATTAAATTAGTATTTTAATTAGTTTGCTATTTAATAGCCACATTGTTATAAACTATTTGTGGATATGTAATTACACTTATGCTTTATTTTTTAGGAAAAATAATTTTGTTCATTTTTCTCTTTAGTGGTTATAGATGTTTTTAAAGTATTAGTTATTGAGCAGTTATGTCAGGGAGATGTGTCTATGTATATAGTTTAATTCATTAATATTCTAATTTTTCCTTATAAAATGACTATAAAATAATATGGATTCAGTACCTAAAACTCCATTCAAACCAGTCTTCATTAAACTAAAGTCAGAACAATAGTAGTGAGAGGAAATCTGTTATATCTTACAAAACAAAAGAACACCTGTCTATTTTTTAAAGCTGATTAATAGAGAATTTCTTTTTCATGTTATCTGTAAACCTTTCCTCATTATCTGCTGGACATTTACATTGATACAGACAAAAAAATACTTAGGGGGTACATAAAATAGTTTATAAAATATGCTTATAATAAAATGACCAACTTGACTTATAAAGTAATTGATAAATGCCTTTCCCAAGTCCTAA
The DNA here is from genome assembly GCF_037893015.1 of Macrotis lagotis. NCBI lineage: Eukaryota > Metazoa > Chordata > Mammalia > Peramelemorphia > Peramelidae > Macrotis > Macrotis lagotis. The sequence goes on from NC_133666.1 coordinate 388,221,375, forward strand.
CTGATTTTGATCCTGCCATTTCTTTCTCTAAACAATATTTTGCATGGAAAAAATTGTGGCAATCTCTTCAAGACTTGTGCATAGTAGAGTTAAATGCATATCCTTATTGAAATGGCAGTCCAAGTACTTACTTGCTTATCTTTTATTGTCATTGATTGTCAGAATGAAACTTGTCTTAGAAAATTAGGAGATGCTGATTTGATTTTCACTTAAAGTTAAAGTTGTGGTAATCCTTTCTTAAAAAATAATATTCCTGGGACAGCTAGGTGGTACAGTGGATAGAGCACTGGCCCTGGAGTGAGGAGTGCCTGAGTTCAAATCCAGCCTCAGTCACTTAATAATTACCTAGTTGTGTGGCCTTGGGCAAGCCACTGAACCCCATTGCCTTGCCAAAAAAAACCCCTAAAAAAATAATATTCACCAATTATGTCATCTGTGGTAAAAAAGCACTTTATCCCTCACTAAATTGAAAAGCATTTAAAAGAAAATGATTTTTAGATGCTTAAAATATTATTGAATCCAATGTAAAAGAATATTTACATAGGAATGCAGCTAGGTGGTACAGTGGATAGAGCACTGGCCCTAGAGTCAGGAGGACCTGAGTTCAAATTTGGTCAACATTTTATTCTGTATGATCTTGAACAAGTCACTGAACACCATTGCCCCACAAAAAACATAAAAAAGAGCATATATATATATATATATATATATATATATATATATATATATATATATAGTGTAGAGAGACAGATAGATATAGATTTAAAAATCCTGCTTCCTTACCCTTTATTAAATGCTTTCCAATTTAGTGGATAAACTGTGTGCATTCTCTTTCATTCTCCTGATGAAATTTTTCTAGGAAACCTCTATGAGGAGAAGAAAGGAAATGCTCTGAACCTGCACCCTTCTCCAGTCAATGGTGGTAGTGAGGTTAGAGTAGGATAAGCCTGAGATATAAGTGATTTCCTTCCTTCAGAAGCTACTCCATCTTAAAGGGTTAACTAGATTTTTTTTTGTTTTTCTTTTTTGACTTTGTAAAATCTCCTGCTATTGTTTTTTGAATGGCTTGATATTAATAGAAGAGTCCTAGGATTTGATCAAGTTTCTTCAAACAATACAAATACTTTTCCTAGGCCAAGTCTCTCCATTCTTCCAATGACTTATTAGAGACATCGAAACTGACCTAGGCTGTCTTTCATATAACTTGTATGCTTTGATTATGATTATCTGTTAAGATTTATTTCATTCTGGTTAATGTACCAGGGCACAGAATTTTATCACTAAATTTTGTTGGGATGAGGCAAGTGCATTGATTTCTTTAACTGACCACATCCTTTACTTTGACTTCATTGTTTCTATTCCTTACCTTATATTCTGATTTTTATTTTGTGCTTCATGGACTATATACTTATTTATTATTTATTTCTTTTCTCTGTATCTCTCCTGAAATTAATGGTTTTGAATTATCAGATTTGAGTTTTTTCTGGCTGATTTTCATGTCATTCTCTTTTTCTATTTTTCTTGCTAAAGGTAGAAAGTAATTGTAGATAAAGGATTTTGTATTCAAAAGTTGGCCATGTCAGAAATTATTTGACCCAGCCCCATCCCATAATCTTATTTATCATCATCAATTTCCTCTCTGAAGGTCTTCCTATATCAGTTATCCCTTTATGCTTGCTCATTGGCACATCCATGATTGGCTTCCCATTGGCAGTCACAAACCTTTTCTCCTGAACTAGAATTTTAGAAGGGCTGCATTCAGATTCTGATAAAATTTGGAGTAACGTGCTATACCTAATGAAATATGAAATTATTTTGAGTGTGTACAAGATAATTCAGGAGATATTTGCCAAATAAATTAATAAAGATGATTATCCTCCATATATTTACTCCAACAGAATCAAATGCCCTATTTGCTTCCATATCAAAGACAATCATCTAATTTTATACAATGGACATACATATTCTGTTGTCTTGTCTCATAACACTGAAAGAGCTTCATTCTGATTTACTGGTGAACTAACTGTTCACAAGCAGAGATGCTTTCAATTCTAGTTTTATAGCAGTATTGTTGTTTAAAAGTATATGAAAAGAGGGATGATAAACCAGTTGTTGACACCACCAGCAGCATCTTCTATAAAATTACTTTAGGGAGCTTGACTAATACTTTATGGTAAAGGGGGCTTACTGAATTCCAGGGAATGTTTTAAATGCATTTCAGAGGTTAGCCTAATTTTTATGAAGCTTCTAGGAAACTAACTTGGTCTGAATTATTTTGCCTGACAAAGGATTTCTGCTTCTCTATCTCCAAGCACTTCACAAGGAAAGGTCTTTAGTGCCAGAGGGAGATTCTTTAGGTGGGCAGGGAAAATCCTTTTTTAATGTCAAGATAGTTTTTCTCTTAATTTTATTGATTGAAAAGTGGTGCTCAATTCATCCTCTTTTAGAAACATTTGTTTTAAGAATAACAGAAAATTGGGGGTAGCTAGGCAGTGCAGGGAATAGAGCACTAACCTTGGAGTCAAGAGGACCTGTGTTCAAATCCAGCCTAAAACACTTAATAATTATCCAACTGTGGGACCATATGCAAGTCACTTAACCCCATTGCCTTGTAAAAACCAAAAGAAATAAAAATAAAATAAAATAAAGAAAAATAAAAAGAATAACAGAAATTGTCTCAAGAGAAAAAAAAGAATATTTAAGTTGGAGAGACCCACTAATCCTAAACTGTGGGAATCCTCCCTAAGTAGCACAATTATCAGAGGAAAGAGGGCAGCTACACTAGATAGTGCTGGGCCTGGAAGTTGGGACCCTAGCCATTTATTAAATCTATGATCTTGGGCAAGTCATTTAATCCCATTTTCCACAGTTTCCTCATCTGCAAAATGAACTGGAGAAGGAAATGGCCAGTCACTCCAGTATCAAGACAATTTCAAAGGGGTCATAATGAATGGGGTTCAATGGAAAATGGACTAGAGGATAAAAGCACATTTGATTTGAATCTTTGTTTCCATTTTGAAGAACTGAAGACTAGAGACATTAAACGACTTACTAGGTAAAGGAGAAAGAGAATCCTAGATTTGGATTGAAAGAATTTGATACATCAGTTCTAATATTTATTGATTGAATTTGAGGGAGTCATTGATCCTCTCTGGCCCCAATTTCTTTAGCTGTAAAATGAAGGAACTGGGGGCAGCTAGGTGGCGTAGGGGGCGGCTAGGTGGCATAGTGGATAAAGCACTGGCCCTGGAATCAGGAGTACCTGGGTTCAAATCTGGTTGCAGACGTAATAATTACCTAGCTGTGTGGCCTTGGGCAAGCTACTTAACCTGGTTTGCCTTGCAAAAACCTAAAAAAAAAAAATGAGGGAACTGAACTCAGTGACCTCTAAAATCCCTTCTAGCTGTAAACTTATGATCTTTTGAACACTGATAGCTTTTATTTTAACTTGAATCATTTGATTAACTATTCTTCCCTAAAAACACAGATGTTCTTTATGACTCTGATCTGGACCTTTTTCCCTTTATCTATTTCCATGGTTCAATTATTATGTCTTTATAATATCCCTATATTTATATAATCATAATCCTACTTGTCAAATAACTTTTTAGACATCTTCACTTGATTGATCCATTGGCATCTTAACTTTATATATCCAAAATAGAACTAATTACTTTCCTTGATAAACCTACTTAACCTTCAAATTTTCTTATTTCTTATTAGGTCATATCCAGGCTCACAAACTCAAAGCTATCTTTGCTTCTCACTCATATCACCCACATCAATTAGTTTTAAAATCATATTCTTCAGCATATCTCTTATTATCTCATTTCTCTTCCTAATTAGTCCCCTTTACTGAACTATCAGCAGACCTATCTTCAAGCTTTCACTTTTCTAATTCAACACTTACAAATTTACCCAAAAAATATTCCTAAAATCAAAGAGTGACCATATCATTTTCCTGCTCAAGAATCTTCAGAGGCTTGCCATTTAAAACTCTTCAGAATCTGACTCCAATCTACATTTCCAGATATTTCATTATTCATCATGCTATTCATCTTCATGTACTTTATGCTTCAATCAAACCAGCCTACTTTCTATTCCTTTTACCACTTTGTTTCTTACAATCATAGACAATTCCTCCTGCTTGAAATACCCTTTCTTCTTAAAAGGTTCAGCTCATATACTACCTCTTACCAGATGCCTTCCCAGTGCCTTTTAGTTGTTAATACTTTTATCCTCCTAATATAGTCTTATTTTTAATTATTTGCTTGTATGTAAGAAAGAAAATTTAAGTTCTTTGAGAGTAAATATTGTTTCCCTTTTTGTTTTCTATTTTGCCACCTCAGCATCTGAGCATTTTGCATAGAATAGTCACTTAAGAAATACTTCATGGCAAACTAAATGAACTTCTAATATGGTATTCTTTCTAATATTTTGTGAATCATTGCTATTAGTCTTATAGTGGCACCCAATTTTTCTATTTACATCTTATATTCCCTTTACTTGGAACTCTATGATCAGTGACATTGGCCCCCTTGCTGTCTTATTTTCCTACACATATAGTTTTTACAGATTGTTCTGGATTCCTTTTCTTCCTCATCTCTACTTCCTGGCTTCCTTTAAGACTCAGCCAAAGTCTCATCTTCTGTAAAAAAGTCTTTTATTATCCCTCTGAATGCAATAATTATTTCCTGTCTGTAGTTTATCTCCAATTATATAATATATATGTGAATACAAAAATTCAAATATATGCATACATATGCACTCAGTTTATTTTTATGTAGTTGTTTACATGTTATTTCCCCCATTAGACTGTGAGTCTTTGAGAAGAAAGGCTTCCTTTTTCTTTCATTTGTACCTTCAAAGTTACCCGGTTCATAGAAGTCACTTAAGTGCTAGTTGATTGACTGAAAGTAACTGGATTGAATGTGTTATAAAGAAGATTGATATCTTTATGATTTGTTTCTCATGAAAGCCCCTAAAAGCATATTGCCTTTGTTCACATGGTTGATGGTATTTGACTGTGAAAGATTTTAGGGAAGGTTTATTCCTATGACCAATAGAGCCTATGCTGTTGTTGCTTAGTCATTTCAGTCATGTCTGACTCTTCATGACACCTTTTGGAGTTTTGACAAAGATAATGAAAGGTTTACCATTTCCTTTTCCAGTTCATTTTACATATGAAGGACTGAGACAAAAAGATTAAATGACTTGCCCAGTGTCACACAGCTAGCAAATATCTGAGACTGGATTGGAACCTATGAAGATTTGCCTGACCCCAGGCAAACATCCACTTTATCCATGATACCACCCAGTAACCCAAAAGATCCCATGCTTTTTCCCAAATAATTATGTTGAAGACATTTTCTTCTGAACAAATCATCAAACAATTACAGTATATTAATGAAGAGAAAACATCCTCTACTTTTCAATAATGATACAGTCTGGCCTAATTTTTAATAAGAAGACAGCAATGGTTTCAATTGTTTTTCAAACTAATTTTTTTAACATCTCTAGCAAGAACTGATAGATACTGCAGGTTGTAGAAGATATCATTCTTCCCTTTTTTTCTGCTGAGTTAACAAAAGATGAAGGAGCTTGAGGATAGAAAGCATCATTTGCTTCTCTAAAAGCCAGAAGGTAAAAATCTGACCTTTATTTATATTCATGTGGTTGAAAAAGTCATTTTTGATACATGTAAGATCTTTTTATCAGAGGTGCAGATATTCCTCAATACAAAAAAAAATCAAATTTCTGTTACAATAAATAAAAATTCCAAGATGTCTGTCCATTTTGATTGTTTTGTAATACTCCTCATACTGTATTCATATATGAATTATTTGATGAATTTCTGCAAAGCATATTTTCTTAAAACTCTAAACTTATCTATGAAAGATATTTTCAAAACCACATGTTAATAATCACTTCTATAAATTTGTGGGAAACATGAGACTTACTTTGTAGGAATTCTGTTGAACCTGTGATTTCATAGATATAGCTAATTCTGAGATGAGGAAATTCCCTCTTTATTTGCAGATTAGTAACTTTTCTTCAGGTTACCTAAATGGTTGTATTTATATAGTGTTTTAAGGCTCTCAAAATACTTTATACTGAGCAACTTACCCAATGACAGCTAATGACTAAGGCAGAACTTGAAGTTGAGTCTTCCTATGTCCAAAGTCAACTGTTCATTCATTATGCCAAGCAGCCTTTCATGTAGACTTTAAAAAATGTGAGTACTTTGTCAACTATAATATCATAATTTTATATCAATTATTTTGTTAACTCATAAAAGAAAAAAGAATCTACCAAAGAACGCACTTTGGTCCATCAACACAAATACTAGAAAAACAAATCATTTGCACTACTTACTTTAGTGCAGATAAAAATAAGGAATTTTCATGATTTTTAAAATTTGAAAATTAAAAAAAATCTCTTAAGTTTCCATTGTGTTAACATAGCCTTTTTAAACTGTTGTTTTTAGTGTTAATTATATACTTATAGTTAGCACGAATTAGCATTCTTTAATTGTCATTCTTTCATTTTAGGTGAGAATTCCAATTGTAATAAAATAAAAAGCCTATAGTCAATACATCTTAGAATTAATTCTTCATGGACTAGTCATTTGAATGATACTTCATCTTTTAGTATATTCCCATAACATCATTTCAGAGCATTAAATTTGCTCAGTTATGGTGTTTTTATGTCTTACCAGATCATAGAACATTTTCTCAAGTTAATCACATAACTTTCAGATATTAATCTTGATTTTTGCATTTTTGCATCATATTTCTCAATCATTTTTGTCAAGAACTAAATCTAGCATTTTTCTTGAAAATAATTTATGACTTAATTCAATCATTTTGACAAGATATGTTGTATTTATATATGTATTAAACTTTCCATTTTCTTCTAGATTTTAGCTGATGATTGACCTTAATTTTCTCCTTAGGGAAAAAAAGGCTTAAAAATACTGGTCTGCCTCGAATGTCTTTAGGTAACCTTAAGTCTTAAATAATTTTAAGCCAAACAGGAAGAAATTGTGATCCCTCTTCTCTCCTCAGCATCCTTATTAAACATAGCAATGAAGAATATGAATTCAAGAATCAAATAGTGCATGTTCAGAGTTAAGGTTGGGATCAAGTTAACTGTGGTAAAATTATAATGATTCTGCAATTCAGCAGTCACAAAAATTAAATGACTTGCCCAAAGACAAAGCATTTTTAAAGCATTTCCTAAGTCTTTAAGATCCTTACTGATATGCCATGGCCCCAGATAGATTAAATTAAAACACAATTCGTCCTGGCTCTGAGCCCATCTCTGCCTTTTCCAGGCTGCACTCATAAAGGTTGTAAGTTGCAAACCAATTGCCCAACTACATTGATTATCTACCACTTGTATGGCAAGTAACAAACTCTCTGAGTATCAATTTTCTGATTTGCAAAATGGGAAGAGTAATTACTGTAACAATTATTTCATAACTTAAAATAAAAATGGTCCCTCCAATATCCTGTACTGTCTCTGAGAAAGGTATTTGGAAGATTTATAAGAGAAACAAGTTAATTAGTCTAACTCCTTGCTCAACTGGCAAGTTAAGGAAAACATGTCAAATGTTATAAACTCCAAATAACTAGTTGTAGCTCTTTTAGTCATGCATTTTTTAAACTTGATATTTTGTGCCTATCTTACTTCCTAATGCAATAAATTTCACATATTTATTTTCTACTATGAATAATAGAACTCCATTTTCAGTACCAAAATGACTTCTTTCAAGTGATGTGCTAAACTCAAACATTTTATAGAAATTCTACAGTGACTAACCTATTGGACTTAGCTTAGCAAGCATTCTATGTATGCTAACTGAATCAGATGACATGGTGAATAGATTACCATACCTAGAGTCAGAAGACCCTGAATTCAAATATTCCCACAGATAGTAGCTGTGTGAACTTGGATAAGTCAATTAATATCTATTTGCCTTGCTTTCCTCATCTGTAAAGTTAGATTTTAAAGAGAATGTTCCTCTTGGGTTGCTTTGAGGATTAGAGGCATTTATATCTTCACAAGTCTTATCAACATATAAATGGCAGCTATCATCATTTGTTCCTTGTAATTTTATGAGGAAGGTGCTCTCTCTCTCTCTCTCTCTCTCTCTCTCTCTCTATATATATATATATATATATATATATATATATGTATATATATATATTTATGAGGAAGGTGCTATATATATATGTATATTATTCTTTTATTAGCTATAATCTTGATGTTACATGAGGTAAATCAGAAAGTCTCTGATTCTGTTTCTATATCTGTGAAATAAAAAACTTGACAAATTCATTTGCCAGTTAGTTAAAGTCTATGAACTCTTTTTTAACATTATGGACTCTATTTTATAAGAATAAAATAAAATATAAGGGATTTAAAATGAAAGATACTTATAATAATTATTATTATTAAGATATTTTCAAACGCATGCTCATATAACATGTTAAGAATATCTACTAGATTATAGGATTGTAAATCACAGATCTAGCACTGGAAGAGAACAGTGAGATCATCTAATTGAACTTCCTCACTTTGCCTATGATGTAATTATTGATCTCAAGCTCCAGATCTTATACATTTATCTTGCTCTTCATCTTTAGGAAAATGAATGATCTTGAAAATTTCTCCCTCAAAGAGAAGCTTGTGTCTTGTTCTTAAAGGGGCTACCTTAGTTTGATTCATAAGATCAGAGAATGTTAGCAGAAAAGGAAGTGAATACGCATTTCTCATGTGCCTGCTGGGTGTCAGGAACTATACTAAGTACTTTATAGATATTATCTCATTTGATCCACTTAACATCCTTGTATGATGAATAGTACTATCACACTCATTTTGCAGGAGACCCAGGCATTTAGTGAATTTCCCATGGGCACACAATTGGTAAATAACTGAGGCTAATTTTGAATTCAGGTCTTTCTGTCATGTGCTTCACCGATCTATCCACTGTACCATCTGCCTGTCTCCTAAGAAAGGAACTAAGACATCATCTTAGAACTTAGAGAACACTCATCATTTTATAATTGAGCAATCAGAGGCCCAGATGGATGACATAATTTGCCCCAGGTCCCAGAGAAACTAAGAAGTCATATTGACACCCAAATCTTCTGACCTCAAATTCAGCATTCACTATAGTTTTTTCAATTCTAGATCATTTTAATGGTTTCTTTTTTTTAACTTTTCTACATTTATTCTGCATTTTTTAACTTTAGTAAATATTTTTCCCAAATGTCAATGAAATATAATTTTAGAATCAATGTAGCCCTCTTTTATGACCATATTGAAAGACTGATTTGGAATAGGGATAGGACCTGGACTTGTATTTTCATTGATATAAGGAAATACAGTTAGGAATCTCCCTCAACTCATGTAAATCAAAATCACCTGAAGTTTTGAAGTCTCCAATGTTTTCTTGTCTCTTTTAAAATGTAAGGAATGCAATAGTTGTGAACTGGAAAAATTCATTGGAAAAGATTTGCTCTCTGCCTTTAGTCCTCCACTGAGGTTATTAATTCATTTTTTACTGAAGGCCTATGGGAAAGATTGATCTCCAACTAGTCATGAATTTTTCATAGTTGTCTTTTTCTTTGGGTGTTGAAATTGCCATTCTTCAACTCTATAATGCTATTTGATCTTCAAATATAATTATAATCTAATTTGTAATATCTAGCATGGTTTGGTTCGGCAGAATTAGGATCAATGAGTGTATTTTTCCTAAAGGTTTCAGAAGAAAAATCACTCTCACAATTCAGCTTTCCAAAAATGGAAAGGGCTACTTGCTGAAACAAAGAGTAAGTTTCTTAATATGAAGGTTTTCAGGGGGAGTTTGGGAAAATACTTAACAATGTTTTAGAAATGATCATGTGAGTTAGGACATATGGCCTTCAAATTAAACTTTTTTTATTTCCCATTGTTTCTTATTCACCAAACTTCACTTCTAGTGCCATGGGTCTATGAATTGTGCCTATTATTTCCAATATACCCTTAGGTTTTTTAGCAAAAGGGAATTCTCATTGAAATTTCTATCCATCCATCCATCTATCTAAATATCTGTGCCAAGCCTGGGTTTCTCTAGATCACTTTAGCTATAAGTACAGTGTTCACTCATGTGCTAAATCCCAATGATGATAACCACAGAAGATTTAACTTGCCATATTTTTGCTGATGTGGGATGGTTTATTTTTCCTTAGGCAGCATAGTGTTTTTGTTGTTGTTTGTTTCTAGGGTTTATCCTGTTGGTGATGACTTTCTTAGAATTCTCAAACTCAAGCAGTCTATAGACCTTAGCATCCCTTGGTATCAGGAATTTTAGGTATGTGCCATGACATCCAGTCTATGCATTTATCCTTTTTTTAGGAACTTCAAATTTAAAGGTATTCTTTCCACAATATTGATACCAACCGCTCATTTACTTAGTGGATATCCTCATATTAAAGTTCAGATGTCACTTTAAAAAGATACCTGACAGATATATTGATTGTGATACTCTAAAATATATATTATGGAATCAATCTGATCCACTCAGAAGTTATTTTTGGGTAGAAAGAACAAAGGTTTGCTACCAAGTGTCTTTGTTTTACTTCATAACTGCTACCAATTAAGCAAATTTTTTTAAGTAGTACTGATAAGTACTATGCTAGGTGGTGATCATACAAATATAAAGAATGAAAAATCCTCATTAAAATTTGATAATAAAGTTATATTTAACTAGGTTAGCCCTTGGACAACAGATAATGAGATTATCTCCAGATGCATACTAAAAGTCTTCAAATTCTGCCAAATCTTGTATTTTGCTAGATTAGATTTCAAGGATCCTGGTTTGTTTTTGGAGATGTGCTTTTGTAAAATATGCCTAAATCTTTTAATTTTATACTTATTTGAATATATGTCTCTTTGGCCCTAATAGACAACAATCTTCATGAGGACAGGGACCATGACCAATTTCATTGTCATATTTTCAGTGGCTATGACTGTGCTTTACATATACTAGCCAATCTTCAATAAATGCATCTTTCGATTAGGATTTACTTGAAAAACTTCAAATGTGAGGAAAACACAAATATACATATCTGTACAATATATAAATGAAAATTGAAAATAAGGTGCATTTTTAGATAATTTCCCTTTTTCATTTTACTTTTGTCTTCATGTGGATATTTAAGATAAAAATATTTTGGACAAATCCTTTTTTCCCCATATTTTCTTCAGTATATGAGATCCAGTCCAGATACTCAACTCTATCATAAGAAGGAAAGAATATTACATATCCTTCAGAAGCTAATGTAACTATGGAAGAAATCACTTATAAAATGTTAACAAGTACTAAATGCCATTTACAACACTTTTTTCTTTTAATTCTTTGATCCTAAGTCTTTATCATTTCTATAAAAGTTATAAACTTGAAAAATTATTTATAGTGTACCTTCTCCAAAAAAAAGAATTCTCATTATAATTTAGTGATGTGAATACTATAGGCCATAATGTAATCTAAAATGAATTTTATATGACAACATCCTTTAACACTAAGTCCCCTTTTTTGTGTAAAACAAATTATATTCATTGCTCTTATATACTAATTTTCCTAGAATAGTATCCAAATCATTTCCTTGATGAATGTACTGGATGATTGTTCCATCTTAGCTTGGTTCTTTGATCCCAAACTAATTATCTCATTTTGTCTTTATTTGCCATCTGCTGGCCCAGACACCAAACAATGCAACTTCTATAGACTCAGACGTGGCTACTGCTAATTTTTCCCCTCTGTTTTCAATTTTGCAATCAGGAGTAAATTTAGAAATCTTTTTTCTAAATCTGACTTCTTCATAGCTAATTTTCCAACCTGAATCTTATCCAAGACTGCTTTCTTCTGTCTCAGCCTCTCAAGAGTATCTCACAGAGAGCTACACTTTTTAATATAGATAGCCTGAACTTGAGAATAGCTTCCTCTGCCTCAGGCACAAAGTCTGTGAGGCTACTTTGGAAGGGAACTGATTCGCTAGAATGTCTTGTGAAACACTCATAGACCCCAGAAACGAAGTTAGTTACTACATTTAATAGAGCTTACATGTCTTCTTTCTCATCTATAGGACTTGGCTAACTTATTGATTCATGGTCAGCTTCTTATTCAAAGTGACCCTAAGATCTTTTCATGTTTAAACCACACAGACTAATGGTTTATTATTGGGCATTTGCAGAGCTATAATTGCAGAATGGAGATACAATTTCTACAAAGGTAATGAAATTTAGAAAGTGCACTGGCAACATTTTAAATTTTGAAGCAGTATGTGGAAAATTGAGTTTAGTTCTTAGAGGACTTACATTTGAAAGGGATCATGAAGGTCAAGTAGTCTTACATTTTCAATTCACAGATGAAGAAATTAAAGCTCACAGGGTTTAAGTGACTTGCCCAAGATCGTACCAAAAGTAGATATCAAATTTGGAAACTGAATCCAAGTCCTTTGACTACAGAACCAGTGCACTTTGTATTGCATTATATGGTCTCCCTTCTAAAGTGACATTCTGGTGAAGTCATCTACAATTATAAACAGATATTTTCGTTGTTAAGGGTCCCAATCAACATTCTAAAAAGTTGTTTAGGGGGAAGCTAGGTGGCACAGCGGATAGAGTGCTGACCCTGGAGTCAAGAGTACCTGAATTCAAATCCAGGCTCAGACACTTTATAATTACCTAGCCATGTGTCCTTGGGCAAGCCATTTAACCCCATTTGCCTTGCAAAAATAAAAGTCTTTTAGGAAATATCTACAATTGCATGCTATCATTTTATATACTCAGGAACACAGGTATACCAGTTATTTTCTGGATAATGCCTTTAATCCAAGTATTTATCTCAGTCTATCAAAAGAAGTATGAACTGATGATGATGATGATGATGATGATGATGATAATGATGACAGCAAATGTTCATATAGAACTTGAAGAAAACTTTAAAAATATCTCATTTCAAATTCAAGACAAGTTGAGAAATGACTACTATTGTTATCTCCACTTTACAGATGAAGAAAATTGAACAGATGGATTAAGTGATTTGACCAGTGTAGCATAATTCATAAGTGTCTGGGGATGCATTTGAGAGCAGATCTTCCTAATTTCAGCTCCAGTTTCTGTCCCCTGAATCACCTATTTAGGTATTTTAAAGTCAGAGATAATGGTCTGTTTTGTTTGGCTAAGCATCCTCCCCCCCAAAGTCATATTATACAATCCTATGAATATGTGATCAAATTAATCTATCTTTGAGGAAAGAAACAGAGATTAACATAGTAGACCATATACTAGGACAATTAGGTGACTTGGAATCAGGAAGACATATCCTTCTGAATTCAAATCTCATCTCAGATACTTCTTAGCTATGCAACTTAACTCTGCTTGCCTTCATTTCCTCATCTGTAAAATGATCTGAAGAAGGAGATGGCAAACCTCTCTAATATATTTGCCAAGAAAACCTCAAATGAGGTTACAGAAAGTCAGACAATTAAAAAATTTCTGGACGTCAAAAGTCCATATTCATTAATAGTAAAAACTTAAAAAACCCATATATATATATATATATATATATATATATATATATATATATACATATATATATATTTTAAGTCTCTAATTCCTAATCTTTATTGCATCATATATTTACTGATTATAATAACTCACATTCCTCTAAGACTTTAAGGTTTCTGAACTGCTTTCTTCATACACATCCTATGGGAAAGTTAATGTAACAATTTCAGATAATTTGACTTCACTATTTTAATGACCAAGTTATGATTCAACCATCAAGTTATGGATGCCAAGCTCATTCCTTCTACAAAACACATACATAGCCCTTTCATTTCTGGGGATGACATTAAGTGGGACAGAAATAAAAGCATTATGAATGACCAAATAAATGAAATCCTTTAAATTTACTAAGATTAGAACTCTACACATGAAGAGATTTAACTTATTTCAGTAGGTCTTGTTCTTGAAAAGGTGTAATTGCAGTTTGTTTTTCCTTGTCCATCATTCCCTAGAGCTGGAAGGGCCATAAGAGATTACTTAATATAACTATCTTATTTTACTGATTACAAAAATTCAACATGTGAAATTTAGTGATATTACGTGGACAGTAATCAGGGGAATCACGATTCAAATCCAGCTCTTCTAAGTCAAAATCTAGTTAATTTTAAGAAATATTGAACTGCCTCATATTTTAGCTACTTTTACAGAAGTTATGCAAAAAATATCAGAATTAATAAAATATTATATAATTTTCTTCAACATATTGCAGGCTCCAAGTTTCTGTTTAGGCAGGTAACTCCCATGTCAAAGATATTTTAGTCTTATGTTGAGGTGTAAGTGTCTTAAAAACAGGACTTTTGTTGTATCAGCTTTATAACATCAGTGCCTTCTTCAGGCATACATATTAAGGACTTAATAAATGGTTTCTGAATAAATAAAATATCAAGATTATAGGCTATTAAATTATTAATTGGATTCTAATTACTTGAAATGTTAATTGTACTTTTGGGTATTATTCTTGTTTTGCAGTTTTGGCTGACTTTCTGTTTCCATTGAGGATTTCTTGGCATAGATGCTGAGTAATTTGCCATTTCTTTGTCTAGTTCACTTTTACAGATAAGGAAATTGAGGAAAATGGAGTTAAGTGATTTGCCCAGGATCACACTTTTAATGTGTGATCTGCTCTTTAAACTCAAAAAGATGAATCTTCTTGACTCCAGGGCCAGCATGTTAACCATTGTGTCACCTAGCTAATCTATGTAGTTATAAAACACTACTTTGATTTGATAAGGTGATGAGCTATTGTGACATTTAATATTCATATTCTCCTTTCCTGTCTACTAGTAATTCTAGTACTCTAATACTTTACTAATACTCCCTTCTTAACTATTTTTGAAACTTCAGATAAGTTTATATATCCCAAAGGAAAAATAAAAGCAATTAAAATGTAGAGTATTTTATTAAGGCTCTTGTTTTCTTGTGAGATTTTTGAAGGTAGGGAGAGTTTCATTCTGTTCTTTGCATCACTAAGTCTAATCACAGAATGTGGAAGATAGTAGATGATTTAACAAATGTTGACTTTGATTTACTAATTAATTTAATAATAAATAAATTTAGAAAAATCTCCTCAATCCCTGACTTTTTTTAAATAATCAGTGTCAAGTTCTTACTTTCTCCATCTAACTCATGTCTCATTTATATCTAAAGTAACGATTCTCATTTTCGTTTTTCAAGTTATCCAAAGTTATGTGTACTTATAAAATTTCAAGTATTGCAACTCCAATCATTCCAGTTATGTGATATGCAGTTGATTTTACAAGCAATTCTTTTCTGTAATTTGCATTATAATTCATTCTTTAATTAAAATTCATATGACATAATTCAAATAGTAGAGGTCTGGGAGTTGAGTCCTGAATACCATCAAGTCTAAGTTCTACCTTGATTAGTTATGTAATTTGGGCAGGTCACTTGATCTCTCTGGGCCTCCATTTCTTAGGCATAATATCCAATAAAAACTTTTTACAGATTATTTGCTTTTAGAAATCCACATAGATAATATTACATATGAAGAATGTTCTTCAGGAAATAAATTGCTTTAACATGTCTATCAATTTTAAATGCACTCTTTCCTCTGCTCTCCTCTCTTCCCTCTCTCTCTCTTTCTCTTGCACGCAAACTTTAATTAGTATTCATCTCTATTGAATACATATCTCCCAATCCTCATTAGCAAAATATGAACTTTTTTTATTTTTTTAGGTTTTTGCAAGGCAAATAGGGTTAAGTGGCTTGCCCAAGGCCACACAGCTAGGTAATTATTAAGTGTCTGAGACATGATTTGAACCCAGGTATTCCTGACTCCAGGACTGGTACTTTATCTACTGCAGCACCTAGCTGCCCCTAAAATATGAACATTTTTAAAACAAATTCTCAATAATTTAGAACTCTGACCTTCTGGTTCCCCTTCTTTCCTAATCTCCTAGCATACATCCAGCTAAGTAGAAGTAGCTGACACTTGATAGTGGCCTGGTCTTAATAGGAGTTCAAGTTCATAACCAGAAATTCAAAATATTGTCTAAAAAGAAAATAGTTCTAAATGATGACCATTAAATCTATATGCAATATTGTGAGGAAATGATATAGTTTTCTATCACTTCCTTCTTCACCATTGAGATGAGTGAAAACTAGATAATTCCTGTTTTTAGCTGAATGAATTTTACTGTCATTTTTCCTCTACTTCCAGGAGTATGTGGGGCAACACAAGCATATCTCATTAATGACATCCATTGTTTCTTTTGCATTTGTCACTAAGAGTCTTTGAATCAGAGATAGAAAATCAAAACAAAACAAAACAAAAAACCTTCAGAATCTGATGAACATTGAATTCATTTTCTAACAAAATTCTCTTATGTATTTCTTTCCCTTCTTAATTCCTCATACTGAAAATGACTAATCTGTATACATGTTTAACACCAAATGTGTATGTACAATATTCATTTACCTGTTTGCCACTGAGGGGAGGGGGACTGGGAATGGAAGGTGGAAGGAAATTATGAAACTTAAAAATATACATATGCATATGGATGACTATTGAAAAACTTTCATTACATGTATTTGGAAAAATAAATAAATTAAATAAATTTTTATAAAATTAAAAAATAAATTATTAAAGAAATAAAAATAATTTCTTCTCCCCCCCACCTTATTGCTATTACTACCATTTATACTACAATAATGAGTGATAATAGACATCCTTGCTTCACTTCTGGTTGTATTCAAATGACCTCTAACTTGTTCCCATCATAGATAATGTTTGTTGATAGTTGGATCAATAGATACTCATCAATTTGGGGAAGACTCTCTTTATTCCTATGCTCTCTACTGTTTCTAGTTAGAATGAATGGGTCTTGTATTTTGTCAAAAGAAATTCTGTTATCTATTGAGATAATTATATGAGTTCTCTTTGTTTTTTTTATTGATATGGTCAATTATGCTGATAATTTTCTTGATATTGAACTAGTCCTACATCATGGATATAAATCTCACTTGATCATAATATAAGATCTTTATGATTTTTCCCTCATTGCTATTTCTACTCTAGTGATATATTTCTATATGATATGAAAACCTCTGCTAGTATTTTATTTGAGATTTTACATCAATGTTCATTTGAGAAATGAATCTATAATTTTCTTTCTGTGTTTTGGTTCTTTCTGGTTCAGTACTATAAGTACTATAGAGGCAATCTGGTAGGACTACTTTGCCATTTTTTCCCCAGATAGTTTATATAGTAGTGGAATTAATTACTTTTAGAAAATATTTGTTAAAATTTTTTGGTTCATTTTATGACCTGAGAATTTTTTCTTAGGGAGATATCTTTTTTCTAAGATGGTAGTCTTTTCTCTCCTATGTTAATCTGACTAATTTATATCTTTTGTAAATATTCTTCTATTTCTCTAAGAATGACTGGTCCTGAGAATATTTTCTTATGGAGATAGCTCATGTAATATCTTTTTCTATTATAGTATTCTTTAAGCATTCTATTCCTCCTGTTAATCTGAACAATTTGTATTTTTATTAATATCCTTCTATTTCACTAGGAATGCCAGATTTATTGTCATATAGTTGGCCAAAATATCTTCTTGTAATTGCTGTAATTTCTTCTAAATCAAGGTAAATTTTCCTTTTCAATTTTGAAGCTAATAATTTAACCTTTCCTTATTTTTAAATATAAAATTAATTATTTCGTCTATTTTTTTCCTTAAAAAAGAGTCTTTGGACCATACCTTCTTTATATTATAATGCTAACAGTAATTAAGACTCCTCTTGACACTGTTAGAATTTCAGGAGCATTTCAGATTCTTGATTCCATAAATCTTAAAGTTCAGCAGAAGGACCCCAGCTAGATGTCCATTCAGACTCCTAGCTTGACCTCTATTATTATTATCATCTTTCATTTTCAGGACCAAAGTTGTTTCTCCAGTAGAAGTTACAGAGAATTGTCATTTTATCCTATTATGAGATGCTTGAGATGAAAGAGGCCTTTCAGATCTCCGCTTCTCACTGACCTCTGGTAAGGCACCTTTTTGGGAAGGCTTCTATTGTTCTAACAACAATTAATAGTTATTATTCTATGTTGATCATAATTAATAGTCTATAATATTGAAAATTGACTCAATTGTCATTCATGATTCTCTTCCTTTCAACCAATGTAGTTTTAAGCCTAGGAGTGAATAACATCCTAGATAGTTTCCTTCCTCTATAAAAAATAACTTTTTTGAAGTTTTAAGAATTCTTTTTTTTAAAACTTGATAAAATTGTAGAAATAAATTGAGGTTTTGAAGACTCGGTAATTTCTTTGACTCTTTTAAAAAGGTGATAGTGATGCTAGAGGTTTGGAGAAATTGTCAGAAGAAGATTTGATCTCTTCCTTTTGTCCTCTATTAAGTGCAATCGATTCATTTTTCACTGAAGATTTATCATCTTATGGTGGTGGGAGGGGGTTGTTAATCTCAACCTCTTCCTGAACTTCAGGTACTTTTCTCCTTTTTCTATTTTGAATGGGTATTCTTACACCTATACTCAACATGCCCTTGTGATTGCAAAATGAAGTCACCATTATCTAACTGTTAATTTTTCCCATATGTCTAAATCAGTTAAGTTCTGAGTCCTCTTGTTTTCAAGTGAATTTTCATACTGTGGCTGGAAAGGAAATTCTCTACTATGTTGCAATGGCAGAGGTAATTTAAGTCTGAGGGAGCCTGAGGTCAAAGCTGAATTCTTTTTAGCAGAAGATGAATACCATGGTGGAAAATTGTAGAGTTAGGGAAGTCATCTGAGGCAATTGTTGACAGAGGTGATAATATAGGGCACAGAGATGGGGAGTTAGAACTAAATGATAGGTGACAGTGGGATGTCATGGGGAAAGGCTGTTTTATTAAGGGAGTTGATAATGTCAAGAAGACAAAAGAAGAAGATGAAAAGGGTGAGAGGAATAAAAACATCAATGAAAATAAAAAAAAGACAGGCTGGAAAACTGTGAAACTGATAAATCTAACCGGAAAAAAGGCAAGGTCTCCTAGATAATGGGAATCTCAGAAATGCTGAAAGAATTGTAAATAATAAGAGTTTCATTTTAAATTGAAGTGTTGCTATGAATATATTTCCAGATGTTCAACAATCTTTTGTTTGTAATCCCCCCTCCAATTCAGTCATTCAATTTAACTAACATTTGAAGTGTTTATTATTTTTAAGGCAATGGTCTAGAGGTTAAGATTACAGACACAGAAACCATATAATCCTTGACCTCAAGGAGTTTATCATGTAATGAAGAGATATAATTATAGAAATAAGTAATCACAAATTAATTTAAGGAGGGAGAAAGCACTGATGACTGGGGTCCAGGAAGGCTTATAGTTGTAATTTGGTATTAAATGTTTAACAACTGGTTCTCTGAAAAAGTAGCCATGCAACACTTTTAAATTTTATTTGTATTTTTTCATATTTATTCTATAACTTTCTCAATCAAATTGGCTTAGCACCAGTAGAAAGCAATTCTGTATTTGTGTATGTATACACATATACATATATCTGAATGTATGCATATGTAATTTCTAAATATACATGTACATTCTGAATATGTATTCATTCTATGTGTATACTTAGATAAATTATATAATCTATATTTATATATAGTCTGATTGCAAAGCACTTTCTTTATACTTTTGTGAGGTAGTCTGTGAACGATTTATATTCCACATTTTTCAGATGAGAATACTAACTCTATGAAAGACTATTATCTAAGATCATATAACTAGCATGTAGCTGTGAAAGCATTTGATCAAAACCCAGTCCTATTCACTCTATCACTGCCCAACTCCAAAAAAGTTCACTTTATCACTCATCTTCATATTCAAAACTTTATTTAGTGTACTTTGAATTTCTTAGGATTCATTTGATATATAAAGTTGAAAATGGTACAATTGATAAATATTCAGTGATAGAGTTATTTTGGTGAATATTATTATATTGGAATTTTCTTTTCCCATCTGTTATCAGTCAACCTTGGATACTACTACTACTACTACAACAACAATACAACTACTACTACTACTACTACTACTACTACTACTACTACTACTACTACTACTATTAGTTTATATTTATATAACCCTTATATTATGCCAGGCACTTTTCAATTATCTCATTTGATTCAATTAAATCTGAGAAAAAGGTGCTGTTATTATCTTCATTTTTCAAATGAAGAAATTGAGGCAAACAAAAGTTTATAACTAAGTGACTCTGGGCACTTAGTTGTAAGTATCAAAAACTAAGGTTTAGCTCATGTCCTTGTTACTCCAAGTTCAACGCTTTTGTATACTATGTTACTTCATTACTATGATGGTAGCCCTCATCAGTGATCCGTATTCTTCCCTATTCTTTTTATCTTTCCTTTGTTCACTCCCACTCTTCCTTCTAGTACAAATAACTATTTGCCAAAGAAAATCAGTTGCTGTTCCTCTTTATGATGCCAAGACCAAATTTCTGGAGAGTCATTTAAATGACTAAGTTCCTAGCATGACTAAAAAATGTACTAAATGGCCTTTGAGTTTTGAAATGGTCTCAACTAGTGATAAGTCTGAAGATTTGGGACTAGGATAGTCTCCTGTGAATTGAGAAACATTTTTACAGATGTGAATCAGTAATTATTTAGGGACTAGTATAGAGTTCCATAGCAAGTTAGCAATTGATTCCAATTCAAGAAATCTATAATATTTATGTCACAGTGAAAATCAAAATTTCACACAATCTCTATCTGTAGTAAAACAATGGCACTTGTGTCTTTATTCCAGATATTACTCTTTTTGGAAAGCTGTTTTTTAACATAGCCTAATAATTAACATTTTATATTATTTTTAAGTACTAGGAATTTTAATTTTAATTTCTCACACTTGTTTTCAATTGTGGCATCTTCACATTTAATTTCTGATATTGCTAATTCTTAGTAAAAGAACATTGAAATTTGGGTTTGGAAGAAAGTTCTGACATAAGTCATTCAGTGCAACCCAATTCATGAGTTCTTTAAGTTGGAAAAATACAATAGAAAAGAATGCTGGAATACCTGTCTTCAAACTTTAGATTTGCAAGACAAAGTTTTGCTTCTCTTCTTTGACTCACTTAGATTTACCAAATATAAAACAAGAAATTGAACTAGAGAGCCTTAAAGATCTCTTCTAGCTCCAGATCTATAATTAAGCATTCCTTCTCCAATAGTCCATAGAAGTAGTCATCCAACTTCCACTTTTATACATTTTATAAAAGAACTTACTCTTTCCTGAGGAAGTAGAGAAATTCATTTCTTGATAGCACTTAATTATAAGAAAACTTTTTCCTGTGTGGAATCAAAAATCTGTCTGCACCCAGTTCTGTCATATCTGACAAAACCAAATAATTACAAACTCTATTACAAGACAATCTTAAAAACCTGATGATGCCCATCATATCCTTCTTAAAATACTGCCTTGCATAGGATAAACATTTTCAGCACCTCTCACTATTGCAAGGTAAGTAGTTTTTTACCCACAAAAAGCACAAGTGAGGTGATGGTTTCTGTGCATGGCTATTATTGACATTGCAAAATATATGTCATTTATGGCTTAGTCTCCTCACCCAGATTACCTATAACAATGAAATAATTTCCATTACCCTTACTATCCTGGTCACTATACTTGGAATATATTCTCAATCTACAATTATTTCTACTAAAAATGTAATACTAATCATTTATATAGAGCTTTGTGTTTTGCAAAGTGTATCACACACATAATTGCATTTGACTTTCAAAAACCTGTGAGGTAGGCACTTTTACAGATAATTGGAGCTCAAAGAAGTTACATAATATGAAAAGAATCACTTGGATAATAAGCATTTGGGGCAGCATTTAAATCCATGTCTTCCTGATTCCATGTCATACTTAACACTGTACCATATTGTCTTTTTTGACATCCTCCCAAAATTGTGCCTTTTACACTGATTACAGTATTCCAAAGATTCTAGGGTCAGGGCAGAATATAGTAAGAATATCACCTCCCTCCTACATATCTGACCTCTCAAAAGAACTTGACTTTTTTTTTTCACAATGCAAAAATGGAAGCTTTGAGAAGAAAGAACATATTGCTGACTGGGCCATCAAGAGACAAGTTAGGATGTATATGATAATCACATTCTGGTGTCAAATGTCACATACTAGTGTTTGCCCAGCATTGATAGTACACTGTGTGTTGTTTCACAGATATGGGAAGAAAAGAAGCAAGAAAAGCCAAGAAAAGACTGAGAGGAAAGATTTCCATTTTCAATGAAATATTATCAATCCATACTTATATTATCTATACATATTATCTATCCATACTTCCCCCATTTTACATTTGTAATTGATTTTCTGCATTCCAGTCTAACACTGTACAGTTATGTTTGTAAAGCTTCATTTTATTAAATTTAGCTTATTGGTGTATTCTGTCAAGATTTTATATTTAGTTTGATTTTGCCATCCAATGTGGAAGTTTTTCACTCAGCTTTATATCCTCCTATATCTAATTATGCAGTTTATGCCTTAATCAATTATAATTAAAATAACTAGCCTAGCTCCTAGTGGACCTAACTATGCCTTCATCTGGTGAGTTAGCATCCAAGACTAAAAGATAATAGAGCTATTTGCTTTTGCTCAGATGCCATCTGGAATAATATGTTCACTTTGGGATGGTTATTAGTTATAGTTATTATTATACTATAATTAACATATATAATTATTATAACATACTATATTAATAATATTCCCCTAATAAATCTGAAATATCAAAGCATGGGAAAGTTCAACAACTTGTCTAACGTCATAGCTAATAAATATTAGAGCAGAGGTGAATGACTGAATGAATAGCATTTATTATGATTTGCATAAGTAGGGTTAAGTAATGGTAATATGAATAAAAAAGTATTACAATCCCTGAACTGAAAGACATTGCTTTCTAATAAAAATATGAAAAACATATAATGGAGAAGGGACTTGGGAAAGGTGGAAAATTACAGAAATGATGAATGAATATTGGGAAGTTGATTGCCCTGTCTTACTTAGAAGCAATTATAATATTGCTTTGATCAATATTTTCAGAACAAAAGCAGAATGTGGTGTTGGTATGCTATGAATATGGTATTAGAGTGAAAGCAAGATGATAGCCAGGATGGGTTGCTTACTAACCAATCAGGAGAGCTCATAACCTGTGGCTCCAAAACATACTTTTTGTTTTCAAATATGGTATTTTCCCTCTATATCTAGAATATTAGCATAGATTATTTTTCTGTGTTCACTATTATCCCCTCCTGCAACTCAAGGAGGAGAATAATACAGAGACTTGGGCCAAGAGAGGGTAAACAATAGAGGAGAGGGAATATTAAAAAGATATAGGCAAATGAGTGAAATCAAGGAAAGGTGCATCAAAAATCACATAGTATAATTAGTGTTAGCTTGCTTTATAATTTTATTTATAATATGAAGCATTCTTTTTTCTTTTGTCATTAAGTATCTTTTTATTGTATTCCCAGAACTTAGAACTGTAATAATAATAGTAATAGTAATAATAATAATAATAATAATAATAATAATATAATAGCATGTATTTTAATGTCTTCAAAACACTTTACAAATATTTTAAATTAACTTTTAAAACATTTTACCCCAACTACATGAAAAAGCAAGTTTCAATATTTACTTCCAAAACCTTGACTTCCAAATTCTCTCCCTTCCTCCCACCTCATTGTCCCTCATTGAGAAAGCAAGTAACTTGATGTCAATTAAAATGTGTAGTTATGAAAAAATTACTACAATTGTCATGATGCAAAAATACACAGAATCCCCCCCACAAAAAATGAGAAACCTCAAGAAAAATAAAAGTTGCTTCACTCTGTATTCAGACACCATCAGTTCTGTCTTTGGGAAAGATAGCATTCTTTCTCATAAGTGCTTCAGATTTCTCTTGGGGCACAGCATTGCTAAGAAAAGGTATGTTAATTCACAGCGGATCATCTTGCAATATTGCTATTACTTTGTCTAAGATACGTTTCCCATTGCATCTGTTTTTTAAAGTTTTTGACTAAGAGCATCCTATCCATTATTTCTTATACCAGAACAGCATTTCAACTCAATCACATAATACAATTTTTTCAGCCACTCCCCAACTGATGGACTTCCCCCAGTCTCCAGTTCTCTATCACCAGAAAAGAGTTATTATAAATATCCCTCAACATGTATATACTTTTCTTCCAATATTTCTTCTATTCTGGAATTTAGATCTCATAGTGGCTCCATTAGGCCAAAGAGAAGACATGACTTTATAGCCCTATGGGCATAGTTCCTAATTGTTTTGCACAATTATTGAATCCTTTCTCAATTCCTCCAACAGTACATCAATGTCTCAATTTTCCTACATCCCTTATGATATTTGTCATTTTCTCCTTCTGGGTAGTATTTCAGAATTGTTTTGATTAGAATTTCTCTTATCAGTAGAGAGGTAGGACATTTCCTAAAAGAATATTCAAATACATTGCACTGATAGCCTCATCTGAAAAATGTACATATCTTTTCAACATTTATCAATTGGAGAATGGCTCTTATTTTTCATAAATTTCTCTCAGTTCTCTATATTTGGGAAATGAGGCCTTTATCAGAGAAATTTGTTTCAATATTTTTCCACAGTTGCTATTGTTAGTTGTATTTCTCTCCAGTCTGCCCCCCATTTATTCTATTATCTCTTTCCTTTCACCCGGTCCCTCCTCAAAAGTGTCTTGCATCTGACTCTACTCTTCCATAATCTTCCTTCCCTTCTATCACCTGCACCTTCCCCAAACTCCCTAGTTCTCCTTTTAATATCCTTTTCTTCTCCTATTTTTCTCTAGGATAAGATAGATTTTTATCCAATTAAGTGTGTATGCTATTCCTTCTCTAAGCCAGTTCCGATGAGAGTAAGGTTCAGTCACTCTCTTCACCTTCCCCCTCTTCCATTCTAATACAAATTTTTTTTCTTGCCTCATTTATGTGAAATAATGCACCCCATTCTACCTCTCCTTTCCCTTTCCCACAGGACATTCCTTTCTCCTCCATTAACTCCATCTTTTTAATATATTATCCCTTTAATTTCAACTCCCACCTGTGTCTTGTTTATATAACCTCCCTCTAACTACCCTAACAAATGAGAAAGTTCACATGAGTTATCAGTATCATCTTCCTATGTAGAAATATAAGCAGTTCAACATTATTAAATCCCTTATGATTTGCCTTTCCTATGTTTTTTCATGTTTCACTTGAATCTTGTATTTGAAGACCAAATTTTCTGTTCATCTCTTGTCCTTTCATCAGAAAACTTTGAAAATTTCCTATTTCAATGAATGTCCATCTTTCTCCCTGAAAGAATAGGTTTAGTTTTTTTCTGGGTAGCTGATTCCTAATCTAACTGTTTGCTTTCTGGGATAGCATATTCCAAACCTTATGATCCCTTAATGTAGAAGTTGCAAAATTTTGTGTTAGCCTGACTAACTCCACAATGTTTGAGTTGTTTCTTTCCAACTGCTGGCAATATTTTCATCTTGATTTGGACGTTTTAGGAATTGGCTAAAATATTCCTGACAGTTTTTATTTTGCGGTTTCTTTCAGGAGGTAATAAGTTAATTCCTTCAGTTTCTATTTTACTCTCTGTATCTAGATTATCAGAGCAGTTTTCCTGAATAATTTCTTGAAAAATGCTGTCTAGGTTTTTTTTTTTTGGTCATGACTTTTAGGTAGTCCAATCATTTTTATGTTATCTCTCCTAGAATCTGCTTTCTAGATCAGTTGTTTTTCCAATGAGATCTTTCACATTTTGTTCTAAGTTTCATTCTTTTGATTTTGTTTCTTGATTTCTTATAAAGTCATCAGCCTCCCTTAGCTTCATTCTACATTTTAAGGATTTATTTTTTCAAAGAGCTTTTGTAAATCCTTTTCATTTGAACAATTCTTCTCCTTATTTGATATCTACTGGCTTTTAAAGGTATTATTTTCTGAAGTATCTCCTTCACTAAACTGATGACTCAGTTTTCATGATTTTTTTCTCATTGCTCTCATTTCTCTTCCTAATTTTTCATCTACCTCCCTTATTTCATTTTCGAAACCTTTCTTGAGCTCTACCATAGCTTGATAGGAGTAAAGTAATTGTCTATGGTCTTGATTTTTTCTTCTGTTATTTGCTTGTTTCTCCAGCCTTTGGCTTGATTTTAACTCTTTTTTAAGGGGGAAAGATTTTCTTCCTGTGTAGGTTTTTGCAGCTGTTTTCAGGGACATCTCCCAGGGACCTACAAGTTCTCAATTCCTCCAATATCTCAGGAGAGGCTCTGTCTGCTCTCCTGGCCTGTACTCTGATATGTGAATGACCACAAGAACTCCTTTGGCAGTGAGCTCTGCTGTGCTTCTGCTCTTTTTTCTGAGACTTGGGCCCCAGACTTTGACCTGGATCTGAATATGGACAAAGCAACAGAATCCTGCCTCAAGGAGAGCAAAGAGACCTCTGTAAACTCTTTGACCCTCTTACCATCCACAGGCTGAGCACTCTGGAAGCATTTTGACAGGTAATTCCCTGTCAGGTGACTCCACAAGTCTACTACTCATCCCCTGGGGGTGGATCTGTGCTGAGACCTGAGTTAAACTAGGCTCTATTCTAGTTCTGTTGCAGCAGTGTTTTCCTGTTGACCTTCCCAATTGTCCTTGGCAATTCTGGGGCTGAGAGGTTTGGAAATCACCATTACTGCCACTAATCTAGGTGTCCTGCAGTCTGTTCCCGGTGTCTGGCTTTATGTGGCCTGGACTGACCTGTGGGCCCTTTCTAACCCTAGTGCCGCAGACTCTTCCAGAGATCTTCCAAGTTATCTTGGACTGGAAAATTGTTTCACTCAGTTTTTTTTTTAATTTTTGTGCTACTCTAGTTGTTAGAATCAATATTTAAAAGTATTTGGAGTGGTTTGGGGGAGAGCTCACTGGAGTCCCTGACTTTATTTTGCCATCTTGGATCCCCTGAAGCACTTTCTAAAAATATTTCACATTTATGATTTGCAAAGTACTTTCCTTATAGCAACTCTGGGAGTTAGGCAGTACAAGTATTATTATTATTATTATTATTATTATTATTATTATACCTTTAATTGATAAGGAAATTAAGGTTCTTGAGAATTTAAGTAACATCCAAGGTTATAGAATCAATACATGCAGGAGTCAGGATGATAATAAAAGGCTCTTGAATAAACCATATGCACTATCTACTGTGCTGTTTCTTTGCCCTACGTGAGGTATGGACAGGCTATTCATATCAGCACACAGAGCAGTGAGAATATGCCCAAGATATTGCCATCATTTTCAAGAACAAAGGTAAACAAACTGATAACAATAATGACATCCCCTGCATATTCATTGCTTGCCTGGTCCTGATCAATATTTCTGAGGTCATCTTTTAGGAAGAATAAACACCCATTTATTATCAGGCAGTGTAGATTAGATATGTTCTCTGCATAAGTCAAATACCTGGCAAGTTCCAAGAGTAATATCACAAATTCTTCCTTGGATTCAGTGATCAAGTGCAAGCACTTGACATCATCAACTGTCAGCAGCATGAAATGAAGAAACATTATCAATGTACTCTGAAGCATTTTTTTACACATTATGGAATAGCTCTGGGAAACTGGGAAATAATGGATGAAAGGGGCTGAGTCACAACCAAGTGACAGATTTTGCAAGTGGCAGTAAGTCAGAAACTGAAGCAATCTCTTCCCATGCTCTCAGGATGGAAAGAACTGCTCACCCTGTCATAGCATTAGTCTTTTCTGCTATATAGGGAGACCAAAATCATCATCTATGACACCTTTAAATTCACAGGACACACAGATACTGTATTTCCTGCAATGAAGGTCAAAAACTTTGCACACTCAGAGCTGTTGTCATAATTCACAATGAAACAACAGATCTCCAAAGCACATTAGAATTGAATATCTTATATTCTTCATCTCTAGCTGCTCCCATAGCAGTTTAAGTCTTCTGGCTACCTAGAAGTTTCAATGGGAGCCATTCTATTAGTTGGATCTATAGTGTCATGTCCTTATTAAGTGATCCCCTTCCCTCCTATCCTCTACAACTAGCATATTTTCACAATGATGATGATGATGATGATGATCGGGATATTTGAAGATATATCAAAGATGCGTTATACAGTAAGAAAATTTAGCCATGATCTTTGACTAGAGTGAGGCTTTGGGAATTTGAATTATTGGTAGAAGAATCAGAGGCCTAGACTGATTTGTACTATTTCTATTGAAATTTTTTACTTTGCCAGTTAGCTAATAAGGAATTATTCACAGTTTTAGCCCTCAGGGATATTTTGACATCCTGGAAACCAATGAATTTCACTCTTGATATTTGTATATTTAACTTAGTCTTTATAATAAATAGTAATACAATAGATACTAATAATAACAATGGCCATTACAAAAATGCTCACACATATATAATACTGCAACAAATTTTATGTTATTTTACAGAGATTTGAGAGAAAGGGAGGAAAGAGAGGGAGAGAACTTTAAGGTTTATTAAAAACTTTATAAAATAAGGTTTATAAAAAAATTTTTAAGGCAATGGGGTTAAATGAATTACCCAAGATCACACAACGAGGGAATTATTAAGTGTCTAAGGCTGGATTTGAACTCCCGTCTGCCTGACCTCAGGGCCAATGCTCTATCTACTGTGCTACCTAGCTGCCTTTTACAAATACTTTAAAACATGACCAAAATAGAACTTTTTTATATTGTTTCCATTTCCCTTTATGACCTTACTCAGTCCTTCCAACTATATAGTCAATTACAAACTACTTGAATACATGATCTATTTTGTTTTCATTCTTCTACCCTTCAGTGACTGGTAAATTAATACTTGTGAATTGAATTGAATCCAATATATTATCTCATGTGATTCTCTCAATTATTGTGTATCAAAGTCATTGGAAAAGAAACTTGTTCACAATATAACACTTCTGCCAGAAAATATAAAAAAAGGATTAGAATTATGTATCTAGGCATATAGGCTACTCCATTGTCATGGTACTGAATATAGGAGTAAAAATAGATGTGATCAGAAATATTCTTAAAGATAGAAAAAAAGTTTCTCCTGTTTGTCATTGGAAATAAGTTGCTGATATTGAAATTCTATGCTCTTTTGTATTTGTTTATACAAAAGAAGTACTTAAAGATATATCTTCACTAACTATATATAATTTGCTATATTTTTATACCTCCTTGTCTCCGTAAATTGGATCCTATAGTCTATAAATTCACTAACTTGAAAGGGTTTTATCCATATAAGAGAGAAATAAATAAATAAATAAATTAACGTTAAATTTTGAGAAAACTGATAAAGAGCATTGAAGCTGAAGAAAATGGGAAAAATTTTCACATATTCCAAAATATTCACAGCAGCTCTTTTTGTAGTGTGAAAGAATTGAGAATTGAGGGGATCCTCATCAATTGGGGAATGGTTAAACAAGTGGTGTATATAAAAGGTATATAAATATTATAGAGTACTATTCTATAAGAAATCATAAATGATTGAACTCTAGAGAAACATGGAATGAATTACAGGGTGTGAGGATGTGTGAAGGGAGCAGAACCAAGAGAATGTTGTACACATTAACAGCAACAGTGTGAGAGGATCAAGCTTGATAGATGTAGATCCTCTCAGCAGTTCAGAGAGCTAGAGCAACCCTATTTGACCAGCTATCCCCATCCAGAGGACGAACAACAAAACAAAACAAAGCAAAACAAACAACAAAAAAACCTTCTGAATCTGATGAATAATACATTTGCTTAAAAAAATTCTCTTATGCATTTCTTTCTCTTAATTCTAATTCTTCATACTGAAAATGACTAATTTATAGACATTTTAGCACAAATGAGTATTTACAATAATAACCTGACTTTGTCACTGCGGGGAGAAGGGGTGGAAAGGAAGGCTGGAAGGAAATTTTGTAACTTAAAAATATACATATGCATATGAATGAATGCTGAAAAACTTTCATAACATGGATTTGGAAAAATAAAACATCAATTAAAAAAGAAAAAAGTTTCTTGATAGAGGTTGAAAAAGTTTAGTCATTAAAATAGTCATGTCATAAAAGAAAACATAGTTCCTCCCCCCCCCAAAAAAATACAGTTACAGATAATTTAGGTCAATCTGTGTTTTCAGAAGCTATCAGCTCTTTCTTTGGGAGGGACAGTATTCTTTATCATAATTATTTCAGAGTTTTCTTGGGTCACAGCATTGCTGAGAAAAGTTAAGTCATTTAAAATTGAACATACTACAACAATGTTATTACTTTGTGTACAGTACATTTCTCATTGCATCTACTTAGGTGAGTTTTTTAATGAGATCATCCTGTTCATCATTTCTTATCTCCAAATAGCATTTCATTGTACTCACATACCAAAAATTGCTTAACATACTATAAATCTCTAGCTTCCCTGCCTTCAGAAAAGCTGCTGTAAATGTCTTTATGCATATGGGTCCTTTTCTTTCCCATTTCTCATCTTTTCTGGCATATAGGCCCAGTAGTGGAAATGCTACTTTCAAATTGCTCTACAGAATTGTTGAATCATTGCATAACTCCTCCAACACTGCATTAATATCTCATTTCTCTTACATCCTTTCCAAGATTTGTCTTTTTTCTCATTCTGTCCTAGTAACCAATACAATAAGTATAAGGTAGTACCTCACAATTGTTCCAATCTATATTTCTCCTATCAATAGTGATTTGGGATTCTTTTTAAAAAAAAGTATTTTATTTTATTTTTATTTAAGGCAATGGGGTTAAAATGACTTGCCTAAGGTCAAACAGCTAGATAATTATTAAGTGTCTGAGGCCAGATTTGAACTGTGATCCTCCTGAATCCAGGGCCAGTGCCCTATGCACGCACTGAGCTGTCCCCATTAAAAAAAAATTAAATAGATGGCATTAATAACCTCATCTGAAAACTATTCAAATCCTTTCATCTTCTATGAATTGGAGAATGGCTAGTATATTTTACAAATTTGACTCGGTTCTCTATGCTTGAGAAATGGGGTCTTTAATCAGAGAAACTATATTTAGTATCTTTTCACACATAACTATTGCTAATTATATCTCCTTCCATCTTATTCCATCCACTCCCACTTATTCCTTTCTGTCTCATCTTTCACCCTGTCCATCTTCAAAAGTTTTTTGTTCTCTGACTACCTCCTCCCACAATCTTCCCTCCCTTCCACCACTTACCTCCTTACTGCCAGTCTCCATTTTTCCCATTCCCCTCTAGGATAAGATAAATTTCCACACCCAATTAAGGGTGAAGGCAATTCCTTCTCTCATTCAATTCTAATGAGAGTGAGGCTCATTCACTCCCCCCTTACCAATATCCTCTTCCACTCCACTGAAAATGCATTTTTTTGCCTCTTTTATATGAAATAGCTTACTCCATTCTACCTTTCTTCCACTCATCCACTGACTCAATCTTTTAAATATATTATCCATTCAAATTCAACTTCCATCCTTTCTTTATTTGCTCCTTCAAACTAATGAATCAGAAAGTTCATCTGAGTTATCAATATTATCTTTTCATACAGGAATAAAAGTAGTTCAACATCACTAAGTCCCTTATCAATATTCACTTAAGCCTTGTATCTGAAAATCATATTTTCTGTTTAGCTCTGGTTGTTTCATTATCAGAAAACTTTGAATGTCCACTAGTTCATTGAATGTTCATCTTTCTCTCTGAAAGAATAGGTTCAGTCTTCATGGATAGTTGATTTTTGTTTGTAATCTATCTTCCTTTGCTTTCCAGAATATCATATTTGAAGCCCTATGATCCCTTAATGTAGAAGCTACTAAATTTTGTGTTTTCTTGACTGTGTCTTCATGATATTAAATTTGTTTCTTTTTATCTACTAGCAATAGTTTCTCCTTGTCTTGGAAACTCTGAAAATTGGTTATAATATTCCTGGAAGTTTTCATTTTTGGATCTCTTTCAGGAGGTCATCAGTAAATTCTTTTAATTTCTATTTTTGCCTTCTGCTTCTAGAATATCAGGGTGGTTTTCCTTGATAATTTCTTTAAAAAATGATGTTTAAGCTGTTCTTTTTTGGTCTTAGCTTTCAGATAGTCCAGTAATTTTTAAATTATCTCTTCTGGATCTGCTTTCTAGGTCAGTTGTTTATCTGATGATATATTTCACGTTTTCTTCTGTTTTTTCAATCTTTTGGTTTTGTTGTATTGTTTCTTGATTTCTCACAAAATCATCAGCTTCCATTTGCTTTAGTCTATATTTTAAGGAATTATTTTCTTCAGTGACCTTTTGTATGTCTCTTTCCATTTGGCCAATGAAGCATTTTAAGACATTCTACTCCTCATTGACTTTATGGACCTGTTTTTTTCATTTGGCATAGTCTGGGTTTTAAGATGTATTTTCTTCAGTATTTTGGGAATCTCCTTCACCAAACTATTGATGTGGTTTTCATCATTTTCTTCCATCATTCTCATTTCTGTTCCCAATTTTTCCTCTACTTCCCTTACTTGACTTTCCAAATCCCTCTTTAGATCTTCCATGGCCTGAGATCAACTCATATTTTTTTGGAGACTTTGAATGTAGAAGTTTTGATCTTCCATAGGATCATATTAACTGTCTATGGTGGGATTTTTTTTCTTCTCCTATTGTTTGCTCATTTCCCCAGCCTCTGATTTGATTTTAACTCTTTAATAGGTGGGATTCTACTTCCTGGATGAAGGATGCACTGACCCAAGCTTTTGAGAGTTTTTTCCACTATTTTCAGATATACTTTTAGGGAACTGCAAGTTTTCAATTCTTCCAAGGTTTAAGAGAGGTTATCACTTCTCTCCTGAACTGTTCTCTAATTTTTGGTGACCCCAAGTACTCCTTTTTGCCCTGAAACTCAGAGGAGGGTTCCAGTTCCACTGAGGAAGTAAGTTTTGTTGTGCTTCAACTCCTTGTCTTGGGACTTTGTGAAACAAATCAGAGATGGGGCAAAGCAACAGTGTTGCCTCAGTGGTAGTAAGGGACCCCTGTAATTCCCTTATGGTCCATGGACTGAGAGCTCCTGAAGCAGCTACTTATGTTGATTCCATGGCTTCTGAGACCTGTTCCTGGTCTGCTGTGGTTGGGTCTGTGCAGCTGATCTCTGCCTTGCTCTGTGCTCCAATCTCACCCCCATGTGGCAGTGTTTTCCTGCTGACTCTTAAAGTTGTTCTTGGCAATTCCTGGGTTGAGAGGTCTGGAAATTGCCACCATTCCACTGACCCAGGAGCCCCGTACTTGTTTCACTGTGACATGACTGCACTGTGGGTCCTTTCTAAACCCAGGGCAGCAGACTTTTCTAGCCAATTTTCCAAGTTGTCTTTGGGACTGAAAATTGTTTCACTCAGTCTTTTTGTGGATTCTGTTACTCTAAATTTGATTAGTCATTATTTAAAGGTATTTGGAGTGAAGAACTCTAGCAATTTCCTACCTTTACTCTGGCATCTTGACTCCACTTCTCAGTTTCAATTTATTTAGACACTGGCTAAGAACCCAACTAGAGTGTTTTTTAGGAGAGTGGCTTTTTGTTTGTTTTGAAGAACGAAATTATTTACTGTGTGGTTGTTCTTTCTTTGAAGGTATAAATAAGTATATCCAATCAATGTAAACAAATCCTCATAAGAATGACTAGTAAAGTTCAGAAGAGAAAAAAATGATCTTATTCAAAG
This sequence comes from Macrotis lagotis, assembly GCF_037893015.1. Classification (NCBI taxonomy): domain Eukaryota; kingdom Metazoa; phylum Chordata; class Mammalia; order Peramelemorphia; family Peramelidae; genus Macrotis; species Macrotis lagotis. The sequence goes on from NC_133666.1 coordinate 388,255,274, forward strand.
GCCTTTGTGCTCCTTATTTTATCCTGCATGACTTATTCCAATTTTGTGGCCAGTTACCAACCCAGAAAACAGCAAAAATGGTTTGCTGTATCAATATGCTGCTCCATCTTTAAAAGTCATATTAGTTATACCTCACATTTAACACTCTCTATTTAACAGATGCATTTGACTTGATTATAGTGAATGCTGTACACTGCCAATATATCCCTTCTTTTCCTCTTGTTCTCCAATTCCACATAAATGAGTGAACATGACAATGTTTAGGTAATATCCTTTTGCTCCTCTTATAAAGGTGTAGGTAACTGGTAACATTGTATACTCTGGGTCTTTCTATTGAACTGGCATAGTGACTATTGCCTCTTCTTTCTCCGGTGATTTACCCTGGAGGGATATCTTGGAGTTAATTCTTTCTCTGGTTCTTCCAATGTGACTTTTTTGTTTCTGTTTCCTTCATTATTTTAGGTTCTGTGTCCTCCAGGGGTTTATACTCTGTTCTCTATTGGTTTAGACTCTATGTCCTCTCTCAGTTAAGACTCTATGCCCTCCTTTTCTTTCAGAAAGATATTTCTTTTGATTCTTTCTTCTCCTGCAGTTGACCCACTTCTTTTATTTTGATAATTATTTTTACTTCCTGCAGCATCCTCTAATAACCTAGACTGATTCACTTCCATTTCTTCTTCTTTTTTTTTTAGGTTTTTGCAAGGCAATGGGGTCAAGTGGCTTGCCTAAGGCCACACAGCTAGGTAATTATTAAGTGTCTGAGACCAGATTTGAACCCAGGCACTCCTGACTCCAGGGCCGGTGCTTTATCCACTACACCACCTAGCTGCCCCCACTTCCATTTCTACTTATGTCAACTTTTCAAAATTACTGATTTACAAAAATCTTTACAAAAGTATCTTTAATTTTTATTTGAAAAAAAAATCCTATTGAGGGGCAGAGTCAACATGGAGGAGGAAACAACTTTAAGATAACGCCTCAAAATAAATTATAGCATAATAGGACCAACTTAAGGAAAGGGTAAAACATTTTACCAACTGAAGACAGATTATTGGTTACTATAGTATTTCATTATGAAAAAGTCAGTTCCTTTCTTGTCAGTGCTATCAAAAACTATGTCCCTCCTAGAAGTGACAGGATTTTTTTTTTCTTCTTCTAAACCTTCAGGAGAAGATGTGGCTAGTAGAACAGAAGAAATGCATGGGTAAATACCAGTGAAGGACAGAGTGAAGTCTAAAATTTGTTGGATGAGAGAATATTGATCACCTTAGTCCGACGAATTTAGAGCTGGAAAAGACTTTTGCAATCATCTTGTCCAAGGTTTCTTAAGTATTTTTTTTGTTTGTTTGTTTTTGTTTTTATGGCACGATCCCTTTCATAGTCTGGGGAAGTTTATAGATCTTTTATTATTTTAAATGCATAAAATATTATTGATGGGATTTCAAAGGGAGAGTGATATTGAAAAATAGTTATCAATGGAAACAATTCACAGTCTATAAAGAACCCTAAGAACTTCTGAAGCATAATCTTTCACTTTACAGATGAAGAAACTAATTATCAAGACAAAATGATATGCCTAAGATTATTTAAGATTTAAATATTGTAGCCAGATTTTGAATCCAGGTTCTCTGAGTCAATATGGCATAGTAGAAAGAACACTGGGATTTAGGAGGTCCAGGTTTTAGTTCTAGTTTTGCTTCTAACTTATTTAAATTTAGGCAATTCATTTTAGTCAAGTCTTCTGAAATATGCCATGTAGTTATTTGTAAAACAAACAAACCAAAAAAACACCCCACTAAGCTCAATATTTTTCAGCAAAATATGCTCCTAAAACAAAGTTTAGTCCTTGAGCTAGGTGTCATTACTCTCCTTAGTTCTTCAATCTAATCTTGAACATCATTTCTGTAATTCTAATGGCCTTTGCTTCTCCTTTCATTCACACCATAACTACCTTTTCAACTGTTATTATTTTGAGTCAAATATAGCCTCTTGATTTCCATGAGCTTATATTTTAATGTAAGAGAGTCTTTTTGGTACCTTTTTTCATTCTTTTTAATTTTTTCCCTATAACATACAAAGATAGTTTTCAAAATTCATCTTTTTTGCAAACTTTTGAATTCCACATTTGTATCCACATTCTCTCCACTCTCCTTCCCCATGGCAGTATGCAATCTGATATAGCTTGTACACAAACAATTCCATATTAGTTATGTTGTGAAAAAAGAATTAAAACTTGGGGCGGAGGGGAATGAGAGAGAAAGAAATAACATAAAAGAAATTTAAAAGGTGAACATAGCATGCCTTTCATTGCATTCAGACTTCATAGTTTTTTCTCTTGGCCTATCCATGAGTAATTGATATTTGCCCAGTTTTTTAAATCTGATTTTATTTGTGTGAGAAGTGTTCTGTAGTTGTGTTCATTGAGTTTCTGAAACTGCCATGGCAGGTAGACCCCCCAAGTACTTAATATTGTCTAAAGTTACTTTGAATGGAATTTCTCTTTCTATCTCTTGCTGCTGTATCTTGCTAGTAATATATAGAAAGGCTAAGGCTTTATGAGGGTTTTTTATATAGTGTGACTTTGCTAAAGTTGCTAATTGTTTCTAGTAGTTTTTTTAAGATCACTTTTGAGGATTCTCTAGGTATACCACCAGGTTATTTCCAAAAAGTGAGGATTTTGTTTCTTCATTTCCAATTTTAATTCCTTCAATTTCTTTATTTTCTCTTATTGTTGAAGCTAACATCTCTAAAACTGTTAAATAGTAGTGGTGATAATGGACATCCTTGTTTCATCCCGATCTTATTGGAAATGCCTCTAGCTTATCCCCATTGCATATAACGCTGGTTGAAGGTTTCAGTTAGATACTTCTAAGCATTCTAAGGAACAAACAATTTATTTCTACATTCTCTAGAATTTTAGTAGGCATGGGTGTTATATTTTGTCAATAGGCCTTTTTCAGCATCTATTGAGATAATATAATTTCTGATAGGTTTGTTATTGATATAGTTAATTATACTAAAAGTTTTCCTAATATTAAACCAACTCTGCATTTCTGGGATAAATCCTGCTTGGTCATAGTGTATTATCCTAGTGATAATTTGCTGTAATTGCTTTGCTAAGATTTTATTTAAGATTTTTGTATCTATATTGATTAGGGAGATAGGTCTATAATTTTCTTCCTCTGTTTTTTTTACTCTTCTTGGTTTAGGTATCAGCACCAAAATGGTGTCATAGAAAGAATTCTGGGTTTTTTCTTCACCTATTTTGCCAAAGAATTCATATAGAATTGGAACCAATTGTTCCTTAAATGTTTAATAGAACTCATTTGTGAATTCATGTGGACCTGGAGATTTTTTTCTTAGGGAGTTCAATAATGTCTTGTTGAATTTCTCTTTCTCAGATAGGGTTATTTAGTTATTTAATTTCTTCTTCATTCAACTGCAGTTACATGTTTTTGTAAGTATTCATCCATTTCCCTTAGATCATCAAATTTATTCCCATATAGCTGGGCAAAATAATTCTGAATTATTTATTTTAATTTCCTCCTCATTGGTGGTGAATTCACCTTTTCATTTATGATATGTTCTTTGTTTTTTGTAATCAAATTAACCAGAGGTTTATCAATTTTATTGCATTTTTTTTCATAAAACCAACCCTTAGTTTTATTTATTAGTTTGACAGTTTTCTTGCTTTTCATTTTATTAATTTTTATTTAAATATTTAGAATTTCAAATTTTGTATTTAATTGAGGGTTTTTAATTTGTTCTTTAGTTTCATGTTCAGTTCATTGATTTCCTCTTTCTCTCATTCATTCATGTAAGCAATTAAAGATGTAATATAGCCCCTGGCAACTGCCTTGGCTGCATCCTATAAGTTTAGGTATGTTGTTATCATTGTTATCATAGGTATCATTGCTATCATCTAGGATGAAATCATTTTTTTGATTATTTGTTGTTTTATCCACTTATTCTTTAAAATTAGGTTATTTTGTTTCCCATTAGTTTTAGGCCTATCTCTCTATGGCCCATTAATGGATGTGATTTTTATTGCATTATGATCTGAGAAGGTTGTATTTTATATTTATGCCTTCCTGCATTTGATTATAAAGTTTTTATGCCATAGTACATGATCAAATTTTGTGTAAGTGCTGCGAACTGCAGAAAATGAATATATTCCTTTCTATTTCCATTCAATTTCCTCCAAAGTTCTATTATGTCTAGGTTTTCTAGCATTCTACTTATGTCCTTCATTTCCTTCTTGTTTATTTTATGGTTAGATTTATCTAAATCTGAGAGTTGGAGGTTCATGTCTCCCCCTGTAGAGTTTTGCTCTCTCTGTCTTTCTTTATCTCATTCAACTTCTCCTCTAAGAATCTGGATGCTAAAACACTTGGTGCATACATATTTAGTAATGAAATTGCTCCACTGTCTATGGTACCTTTTAGGAGGATACAGTTTCCTTCTTTATTTGTTTTAATGACATCTATTTTTTCAGCTGCTTTGTCTGAGGTAAAGATTGCTAACCCTGTTTTTTACATTTCAGTTGAAGCAAAATATATTTTGCTCCAACCTTTTAACTTTTTTTTCTATATGTATCTTTCTGCTTCAAAGGAGTTTCTTGTAAGCAGCATATTGTAGGGTCCTGGTTTTTCATCCACTCTGTTATTAGATTATGTTTTATGGGAGAGTTCATCCCATTCACATTCAAAGTTGCAATTACTAAGTTTTCATCATTCTCCATGCTAACTTCCCTCCTTTTGTATTTTCCCCTTTTTTCTATTTATCTATATTCCCTAGTATGTTATTTCTGCATATCACCACCTTCAGTGGGTTTGCCCACTTATAAGCAACCCCTGCTCCCCTTTCTTTCCTTTTTCCCTTTGTCCCTTGCCCCTTCTTCTTTCCCTTCCTTCTGTTTGTTCCTCTTTTCTCCCCCTCCCCTTTTCCCCTAGTAACATTTTAAAGGTAAGATAAGTTTCTTAACTGTGTGTGTGGATGTAAACTTTAAGTCACTTTGGATGAGAGTAAGATTCAGGCAATTCTCAACTCCTCCTTTCTTCCCTTCTATTGCAATAGGTCCTTTATTTTTCTTTATTTAATGTGATTTATTCCATTCAATCACCTCCATTCTCCTGACTCTTTAGCATTGTCCGCCTTTAAGGAGATATTCTTTTTAAATCATGCTATCAAAGTCACAGATAAGTCATGAGTATTCATCACTTCTGGTTATGTATGTTCTTTCTAATAGAGTTACAGTTTTCAAGAGTTATGTGAATCTTTTTCCCAGGAGGGGATATAGCCAGTATTATCTTATTGGATAGAATTATTTTTCTTTTCCTTTTTTTTAACCTTTTCATGTGTCTCTTGAGTCTCCTAGTTGAAGTCCAAATTGTCTATTTAACCCTGGTCTTTTCATAAGGAAAATTTGGAGGTATCCTATTTCATTGAATGTCCTTTTTTCCCTTGAAGAGAAGGTTCAGTTTTCCTCTATAGTGAATTCTTGGCTGCATTCCAAACTCCCTTCCTCTTAGGAATACTGCATTCCAGGTTGTTCGATCCCTTAATGTTGATTCACCCAGGTCCTGTGTAATTCTTGCTGTGACTTCTTGCTATATAAATTGTTTCTTTCTGGCTGTTTCTCTTTTATCTGATAGTTCTGGAATTTGACCCCAGTATTCCTTGGTGTTTTCATTTTGGTATCCCTTTCAGCACGGATTGTTGTATTCTTTCGGTAACAATATTGTCCTCTAGTTCCATGACAACAGGGCAATTTTCCATCCCTAAGTCCTATAATATTGAGTCCAGACTTTTTTTTTTCCTACTCAATGATTTTAGGAAGCCCAATGATTCTTAAGTTGTCTCTTCTAGATCTATTCTTGAGGTAAGTAGTTTTACTGATGAGATAGTTTATATTTTCTTCTATTTTTTTGATTTTGTAGTTTTGTTTAACAAAATATTACTGTCATGTTGCCATAAGTTTCCATATATTCCATTCTATTTTTTGTAGAATTTTCTTCATTTCCATTTTTGCAACTTCTTTTCCAATTGGTCAATTCTATTTTTGAAGGAGTTTTCCATGTGCCCAGTTGAGGTTTTGAGAGAATTATTTTCTTTTTTGCGTTTGTCCAATTTTATTTTCTAAGCATTTGTTTTCTTGTTTCAAGGTGTTAAATTTTCTCTTGTGTTTCTTTCCCCAATTTTCCCAATTGATTTTTAAACTCCTTCCTGATCTCTTTTAATAAGTTGTTCTAGGCTGGAGACCAGTTCATATTCTCAGTAGTTGCATCTCACTCTAAGTTAGGATTTTTTCTTTAAGGTAGCTTTCAGTGGACCCCCCCCCTTTTTCACTGACCTTTCCTCATTTTCCTAAGATCTTGTATGGGGGGGATGGTTCATAGACTTTTGGTTTAGAAAACCATAGGGGCTTTGCTCAATGGGGTTAGTAACTCCAAGTGAGCCCAGCAGTAGGGGGTGGTAGATGCTTTTTATGGAGTGTATCTGAACTTGATTTGTGGCCCACTCCATAGGCCTGGGGTGGGGTAGGGGGGTGGAATAGCAAGCTATGAATTATCCTTGGACAAATTGGGTTGGGCCCTTGGGTTATTTATTTATTTATTTATGCGATCATATTCACTCAGCACTGAGAGATATCTGCTGCTCAAACCTGAGCCTGGGAGTGGGGTTGGGCAGGTTATTACTGTATTTGTTCTGGGAAAAGTCCATTTCTCTCACAGCTATTGGGGGTGGGGGTTAACTGGAAATACAGGGACTATGCTACAAATATGGGGCAAGCAGCCCTGGTCTCCCAGCCAGAAGAATTGACCAGATTGACATCTAGCCATGCTGGAGGTCTCCTACTCACTGTGTTGCTGTCTTGCCTGCTTACAAGCTAAAGTTTCTGAGGCTGTTTTGAGTTTAGTTCTAGATTTCACTCCACAATCCCTGACCTGGCTCTGCCCTCTGCCCCTAGCTCATTCACATTCCTCTGAGACAAACCATGTTGGCAGATGTTCTTCTCCTTTGCTCTTTCTGATTTTGTGGATTTGAATTCTGTTAAGAGGCTTGATTCATATTAATTCTGAGGGGAAAGCCAGGAAACCTTAGAACAATGCCTGTCTTCTCTCTGCCATCTTGGCCAGAAGTTAGTATGCATAGTTTTATTGCCCCTTGGACAAAATTCCAAATTGCTCTCTAGAATGGTTGGATCTGTTCACAAATTAATTAACAATGCCTTAGTGTCTCAGTTTTTCAACATCCCCTCCAACATTGATCATTTTCCTTCTTTGCCATTTTAGGAAATCTGATAAATGTGAGGTAGTACAACAGAGCTGTCTTTCTATTTTGTTTTACTGGTGATGTTGTTATTTTTAAAATAATATGCTTAAGCTGGTCCATGTTTCACACAGTTCCTCTGTCTAGAATTCAAACCCTTACTCATCCCTAGAGGCCTTAGACCCAAAGAACAAACTTGTTAATGGATATTTTATTTTCCTTTTCCACTTACAAGTTACAATGGTTTTTCAAACTTCATCCACATGCATATGCATATTTTTAAGCTACATAAGTATCTTCTGCCTTCCCTTAGCATACCCCTGCCCTTAGCAGTGAACAGTTTAGTAAATATGTACATACACACTAGTGTTTAACATGTTTACAGATTAGCCATTTTCTGTATAAGGAATTAAGATTAAGGGAAAAGAAACAGAATCTTTTAAAAAAGTCAATGTAGGGTTCATTCAAATTCTATAGCGCATTTTGTTTTGTTTTGTTTTTCATCCTTTGTTTCAAGGTGTTAAATTTTATCTTACATTCCTTTTCCCAGTTTTTCCAATTGATTTTTAAACTCTTTCCTGATCTTTTTTAATCAGTCTTTCTGGGCTGGAGACCAATTCATGTTCTCCTCAGTAGTTGTATCTCTCTCTCTAAGTTGTATCTTTGTCTCCTTTCCATAGTTTTCCTAGGCTTATCCTAGCTCTCTGAACTGCTGTATCTATCAAGAAGAGCTGCATCTATCAAGGTTGATCAACTCACAATGTTGTTGTTAATGTGTACAATGTTCTATTGGTTTGTTATTGTGTTTGTGCACTTTTGGGGTTTGTCCTGGGAGGTAGATTCCCAAGTATTTAATATTGTCTGCAATTATGTCAAATGGATTTTTTCTATCTCTTGCTTTTGGGTTTTGTTGTTCATACATATTTATGCTGATGATTTATGTGGGTTTATTTTATATCCTGTTACTTTGCTGAATATGTTAATTGTGTCAAGTCATTTTTTTAGATGATTCTCTCAGTTTTCTCAGTATACTGTCATTTCACCTGCAAAAAATTAAAGCTTTGCATACTCATTGACAATTTTGAGTGTTTCAATTTTTTTCTTCTCTTGTTGCTAAAGTGAACATTTCTAATATATATAGAATAGTGAATGATAATGGTCATCCTTGTTTCACCCCTCTTCTTATTGGAAATGCTCCTATTTTATCCCATTACATATAATATTTGTTGATGGTTTTAGAGAGATATTATTTATCATTTTAAGGAAAACTCAATTTATTCCTACACTTTCTTTTCTTTTCAATAGGAATGGATTTGTATTTTGTCAAATGCTTTTCAGCATCTATTGATATAATCATATGATCTCTGTTGGTTTTGCTACTGATATGTTCAATTATGTTGAGTGTTCTTCTAATACTGCATGATCCCTACTTACCTGGGATAAATTCTACCTGATCATGGTGTATTATCTTGGTAATAACTTGCTGTAAATTTTTTTACTAAATTTTTTTGCATTAATTTTCATTAGGGAAATTGGTATAATTTTCTTTGTCTACTATGGTTCTTCCCAGTTTAGGTATTAGATTGGATAGAATTCACTTGCAAATCCATCTGGACCTGGAGACTTTTTCTTAGGGAGTTTATTTATGGTTTCTTCAATTTTTTTATGGAAATATGGTTAGGTAAATATTTATTTCATCTTCTGTTCATTTGGACACTGTATTTTGGCAAATAATCATCCATTTCACTCAGATTATCATGTTTATTGGAATTGGCAAACTAACTCCAAATTATCTCTTTAATTTCTTTCTCATGGGCAGTTAGTTCATCCTTTTCATTTTTGATACTACTAAATTGGTTTTCTTCTTTCTTGTTTTTACTCAAATTAACTGAAAGTTTATCTATTGTATTAGCCTTTTCATAACATCAACTGTTTTATTTATTTTATTTTTATATATATCTTATTTTTTATATTCATTTATTTTTGTTTATTTATGTTATTTATTATGGTTTTCTTGCTTTCAATTTTATTAATATCAGAGTTTCTAATTTCATATTTAATAAGGAATCTTTAATTCATTATTTTTCTAGCTTTTTTTTAGCTTTAAACCCAATTCATTTATCTCCTTTCTCTTTTTTCTTCAGAGAAGCAATTAAAATTTCTCCTAAAGACTGCATCCCATTAATTGTGGTATGATATCTCATTATTATCATTTCTTTGAAAGAAATGATTATTATTTCTATGATTTATTGTTTGATCTACTTGAACTTTAAAATTGTTTTATATCTTCCAATTGATTTTTGGTTTAACTTTCCATGGTCCTTTATTACATGTAATTTTTTGCATTATGATCTGAGAAAGAATATATTTATTATTTCTGCCTTTCTGCATTTGATTGTAAGGATGTTATACTCTAGTACATAGTCAATTTTGGTATAGGTGCCATGTACTGAAGAGGAAAATGAATATTCTTTACTATCCTCATTCAGTTTTCTCCAAAAAATCTGTCATATCTAAGTTTTCTAAGATTTTATTCACTTTCTTAACTTCCTTATTGTTTATTTTGTAGTTAAATTTATACAGTTCTGAGAGATGGAGGTTGGGGTTTGCCATTATTAAAGTTTTTCTGTTTTTATCTCCTTGTAATTCACTCAGGTTCTCCTCTAAGTATTTGGATGCTATCAATAGGTGTATACATGTTAAATAATGATATAACTTCATTATTTGTAAGAAGATGCAGTTTTCTTCCGTACCCCTTCTATTGAGACATATTTTCATTTTGCTTTGTCTGAGATCAGAATTGCTACCACCAATTTTTTTTTTACTTCATCTGAAGTATAATATATTTTGCTCCATTTTTTTTACTTTTACCCTGTGTGTATCTCTCTGTTTCAAATGTATTTTTTGTAAAAAAAAATATAGTGTAGGATTCAGGTTTTTAATCCCTTCTGCTCTCTACTTCCATTTTAAGGGAGAGTTTATCCCATTCACATTTATAATAAAGATTATTCATTCTGTATTTCCCATCATACTACTTCTCCCCATTTATACTTTTCTCTTTCCTTCCAATCTTATTCCTCCTCACAAAAGTTTCACATTCTTTACCTTTTAACTTTTCTTTTAAATTTAACTATATTTGCACTTATACCTTCATCTTCCCTTTTATCACCTTCCCTTTTATCTTGCCTTTTCTTTACCTCCCTCCCCCCTATTCTCTGTAGAATAGGATAGATTTTTGAACCCAACTGAGAACATATCTTATTTCCTCTCTGGACCAAATCTGTTGAATAGCATTTACTCAGTATTCAGAGCCTCCCTTCTTTCCTTCTAATATAATAGGACTTTGTGCCTCTTCACTTGGTATTAATTATCTACTCATTTATAGGCTACTACTTCTTTTTTTGACATTTTTATCCTTCTAGCACTTACATTTCTTTTATCAAATTACTCATCTTTTAAATTAATTACTTAAATAACCCTAGAAATTCAACAAAAGCATTATTGAACTCCCTAAGAAAAAATCTCCAGGGCCAGATGAATTTACAAATGAATTGTATCAAACATTTAAGGAACAATTGGTTCCAATTACATATAAACTCTTTGGCAAAATTGGTGAGGATGGAACTTTGCCTAACTCTTTCTATGACACAAATTTGGTGCTGATACCTAAACCAGGAAGAGTCAAAACAGAGAGAGAAAATTATAGACCTATCTCCCTAATTAATATAGATGCAAAAATCTTAAATAAAATCTTATCAAAGCAATTACAGCAAGTTATCACTAGGATGATACACTATGACCAAGCAGTATTTATCCCAGGAATGCAGGGTTGGTTCAGTATTAGGGAAACTGTTAATTCAGTTAACTATTATCAATAAAAAACCTATTAGAAATAATAATTGTATGAACAGATGATGAAAAAGTCTTTGTCAAAATACAACATCCATTCCTACTAAAAATACTAAAATGGACTGTTCCTTAGAATGATTAACAGTATGTATCTGAAACAATCAACCAGCATTATATGCAATGGGGTTATATTATAGTCATTCCCAATAATATCAGGGATTTAACAAGGATGCCCATTATCACACTACTATTCAATATTGTATTGGAGGTGTTAGCTTCAGCATTAAGAGAAGAAAAAGAAATTGAAGGAGTTAGAATTGGGAATGAAGAAGTAAAACTCTCACTATTTGCAGATGACATGATGGTATACCTAATGAATCCTAAAAAAGAGATCTAAAAACTACTGGAAACAATTAGCAACTTTAGCAAAGTCACAGGATATAAAATAAACCCTCATAAATCCTCAGCATTTCTATATATTACTAACAAGATGAAGCAGCAAGAGCTGGAAAGAGAAATTCCTTCAAAGTAACTTCAGACAATAAAAAATACCTGGTAGTTTACCTGCCATGGCAGTTTCAGAAGCTCAATGAAAACAATTTCAAAATACTTCTCTCAACAATAGAATCAGATTTTAAAAAACTGGGAAAATATCAATTTCTCATGGATAGGCCAAGCTAATATAATAAAAATGACAATTCTACCTAAATTAAACTACTTATTTAGCACCTTACTAATCAAAATTCCAAAAAAATACTTTAATGAGTTAAAAAAAGTACATAAATTCATATGAGAAATAAAAAGTCAATAATTTCCAGAGATTTAATGAAAAAAGTGCAGAAGAATGTGGCTTAGCCTTACTAGTTCTAAAATTATATTATAAAGCATCAGTCTTCAAAACTGTCTGAAATTGGATAAGAAATAGAGTGGTGGATCAAAGAATAGATGTAATAGCAGGAAATGGTTACAGTAATTTGCTGTTTGATAAACCCAAAGAGTACAGCTTTTGGAATAAAAACTCTCTCTTCAGTAAAACTGTTGTTTAAATTGGAAGTTAGTATGGCAGAAACTTGGATTAAACCAACACCTCATACCATATAGCAAGATAAGATCGGAATGGATACATGATTTAAAAGACAATAAAAGAAAATATTATTAAAAGATATGAGATAATATTAAAAGTAAACTAATTGATCAAGGAATAGTTTACCTATCAGATAGAAGGCAAGGGAAGCAGTTTATGACCAAGAAAGAGATGGAGAACATCATTAAAAACAAATAATAATTTTGATTACATTAAATTAAAAAGCTTTTGCATAGACAAACCCACTATAATCAAGATGAAAAGAAATGTAGTAAATTGGGAAACAATTTTTTACAACCAGATTTTCTGACAAAGGATTCATTTCTAAAATATATAGAGAACTGAGTCAAATTTATAAAAAAAAGCCATTCCCCATTTGACAAATGATTAAAGGATATGTGGAGGCAATTTACAGATGAGAAATCAAAGTGGTCTATAATCATATGAAAAATTGCTCTAAATCATTACTTATTAGAGAAATGCAAATTAAAGCATCTCTGAGATACCACCTCACACCTAACAGACTGACCATTATAAGCAGAAAGGACAATGATCAGTGTTGGAAAGGATGTGGGAAATTTGGATCACTAATGCATTGTTGGTGGAGTTGTGAACTTATCCAACCTTTCTGAAGAGCCATTTGGGTTTATGCCCAAAGGACAATAAAAATTTGCATACCCTTTAATCCATCAATACAACTATTGGGGTTATATCCTAAAGAGATCATGAAAAAGGGTAAAAACATTAATTAAACAAAAGTATTCATAGCAGCTCTGTTTATGGTGGCAAAGAGTTGGAAATTGAGTGAATGTTCATCAACTAGGAAATGGCTGAACAAATTGTGGTATGTGTACATTATAGAACACTATTGTTTATTTGAATTCAGGAAGGATGGAAATTCAGAGAAACCTGGATGGATTTGCATGAAGTGATGCTGAACAATATGAGCATTGTACACCAAAACAACAACATGAGGTTGTTGATCAATCTTAATGGACTTGCTCATTTCATATGTGCAACAATCAGGGACAATTTTATGGTATCTGTAATGGAGATTGCCATCTGTATCCACATAAAGAATTGTGGAGTTTGAACAAAGATCAAAGACTATTCATTGCTGTTAATTTTTTTTAAAAAAGCATTATCATATTATGTAATTTTGCTATCTTATATTTTATTTTTTTCCCTAAAGGATGTGATTTCTCTCTCAACATATTCAATTTAGGTCAATGTATAGCTTGGAAGCAATGTAAATACTAACAGACTGCCTTCTGTGGGGACTGGGAGGAAGAATGCAAGATTAGGGGGGAAAATTGTATAATCCAAAAATAAATAAATAAATAAATTTCTCTGTTTATCTGACTTGACAGAAGCACTATCAATCAATGGTTAATTGATTGATTGATAAGCAGCATTACCTTGTTGTCTCAAAGTACCCTCCCCTCTTTTGTCTCGCTAGAAATATACTTCTGAAGAGTCATGAATCATATCAAACTGTAATCTTTTTATACCTTGCCCCCTTGTCAAGTTTCCTCTATGGACACATAATCCTTATGAGCCAAACCATCATGTAAACCCAAATCATTTTATGAACCATTTGTATCCCCCCCTGCACAAGCATACTCTTTCCCACCCCCCACCCCCACCCCCACCCCCACCTTTAGTTCCCCAACCTTGGTACTTACTCCATATGGATTAAGATAAAATCACTTCTTAGTATCTTTATGCCAAACCCTTCTAAGTAAATTCCCACCTTCTGCCACTGTGATATAACAAATCTCTAAGTATCTAGAAAAATAAAGTAACTTCTGATTTAATTAACTATAGAGTCTCCAGGTACTCTAACTATTGGGATACTCTGAAGATCTCTTTTAAAAATGTTAGAATTGATTGTAAGGCATAATAAACACTGGATATGGACTGCCCAGCATTGGATGCCTCTTTAGGGAAAGTGCTCAGCTCTATGAGCAAGACAGGATTAAAGTAAGTCAAAGGAAAATTGAGACTATATAAGTTTAGAGGTAACACCCCATGCTTCACTTCCTCTATTTATCTCAAACATAGTGAAGTGATCTTGGTCCTCTTCAATGGAAAGACAAGGAGCAATCATACCCATGTCCTCTAAATCCAACCTCTTCAGCTATATTCAACCCTTTAACTATCTTAAGAGAAATATACTTCTTAAGAGTTAAAAGCATTATATCTTCCCTTCCAGGGTTCTATACAATTTAAGGTTCTTGACTAACGTTATGTAAAATTGTTTTTTTTTCCCCTTTTCCTTTACCTTTTTATGTAACTCCTGTGTCTTATGTTTAGAGATTGAATTCTCTGTTCAGCTCTCATCTTTGTATCAGGAAATTTTGGAGATCCTCTATTTTGTTGAACATACATCTTTTCTCCTGCAGAATATGTTGAATTTCTCAGGGTACTGTTCTTGATTGTTATCCAAGGTCCTTTGCTCCCTGAAATATAGTATTCCAAGGTCCACTGGTTCTGCAATGTTAAAACTAATAAATACTGTGTAAGTCTGCTTGTGTTTCCTTTATATTTAAGTTGCTTCTTTTTCACTGCTTGAGGTATTTTTCTCCTTTATTTGAGATTTCTGGAATTTGACTAAGATAGACTTTGGAGTTTTTATCCTGGGGTCTCTTTCTTGGGACCTCTATGTATTTTTGGATGGCTATTTTTTACCTTCTTGCTCTATTTGAACAGTTTTCCCTAATGATTTCTTTTTTTTTTTAATGAGGGTAGATTTTTCTTTTCTTTTTTTTTGATTTTCTAATTTTTTTTATTCTCATTTTGTACAAATGTTTTTTTTACATTAATAAAATATACTTGTTTACAAGTAAACAAAATACCCCTCCCCCCATGAATATAGATAGACTTGCTTGGGTGAAAAAGGGGAGAGAAAAAAATTAAAATTAAAAAAATAATAATAATAGTAATAATTGTAGGTATGG
Source organism: Macrotis lagotis (assembly GCF_037893015.1). Classification (NCBI taxonomy): domain Eukaryota; kingdom Metazoa; phylum Chordata; class Mammalia; order Peramelemorphia; family Peramelidae; genus Macrotis; species Macrotis lagotis. Next base: position 388,270,439 of record NC_133666.1, read on the forward strand.
CCAGGTGGTGCAATGGACAAAGCACCAGCCCTGGAGCCATGAGCACCCGAGTCCATATCCAGCCTCGTAAACCCAATAATCACCCAACCATGTGACATGCAAGCCACCCGATCCCCACTGACCTGCAAAAACCAAAAAGAAGAAAGAAAAAAAAAGACCCAAAATAAAATAAAATAGTAATAATAGTAGGGGTGGCTGGGTGGCAGACAGAGCATTGGCCCTTGAGCCAGGAGCACCTGGGTCTGAATCCAGCCTCAGACACCAAAAGATCATTCTGCTATGTGGCTCCAGGCAGGCCACCCAGCCCCACTTGCCCTGCACCCTCCCCCGAATAATAATAACAAAAATGTGCTTCAGTCTTTGTTCCAACACCATCAACTCTGTCATGACTGGATCACATTCTTTATGATAAGTGCATCACAAAAGTTACTTCCATATTTTTCCAACGTTGCCATTGCTGATCGCAACTCCCTCCTTTCTTATTTCTCCACTACCATGTATATTTTCTCTCTCCTTTCACTCTGACTCTGCTGTAGGGTCGCTGAGTGGTGCAGCAGACAGATCCCCGGTCCTGGGGCCAAGAAGCCCTGAGCCCCCATACCACCCCTTAGGCCCAGAATCCACCTGGCCCTATGGTCCTGGGCAGGCCATCTGATCCCAGCCCCTTGCAAGAAGTAAAAAAGAAAATGTGTTATATCTGAACACTGTCCCCCCATGGTCCATCCTCTCCTCCTTTATTCACATCCCCACCCCTGCCCCCTGCTCCCTCCTCCTTCTTACTCCAGATGTCTATACCCCATTGAGTATATTTGCTGTTTCCTCTCCTAGCCATCTCTTATGAGAGCAAAGGTTCCCTCATTCCCCCTTGCCTCCCCCCTTCCATATCATTGCAATAGCTCATTGTAATAAAAAAAAAATCTTATTATGTGAAATATCTTGGACTATTCCCCCTCTCCTTTTTCTTTCTCCCTTTCCATTTCCCTTTTTTTCTATTGACTCCATTTTTTACACCATATTTTATCTTCAAATTCAGCTTTCTCCTGTGCTTCAACTATAAAAGCTCACTCTACCTGCTCTATTAACTGAGATGGTTCATATGAATATTATCAGTATCGTTTTTCTATACATGCAGTTCATCCTCATTAAGTCCCTCATATTTCCCCCCTCTCCTCCAATCTCCATGCTTCACCTGAGTCCTGTATCTGAAAATCAGACCTTCTGTTCAGCTCTGGCCATTCCAAAAGGAACCTTTGAAATTCCCCTGGTTCATTGAAAGTCCATCTTTTTCCTTGGAAGAGGACATTCAGCCTTGCTGGGTTTTTCATTCTTGGCTGCATTCTAAGCTCTTGTGCCTTCCGGTATATTGTATTCCAAGCCCTACAACTTCCAATGTAGATGCTGCTAAGTCCTGAGTGATCCTGACTGCAGCTCCACAATATTTGAACTGTGTCCTTCTGGCTGCTTGTAATATTTTCTCTTTGACTTGGAAGTTCTGGAACTTGGCTATAATATTCCTAGGGGTTGGTTTTTTGGGATCTCTTTCTCGGGGGGATTGGTGGATTCTCTCCATTTCTATTTTGCCCTCTGCTTCTAGAATATCAGGGCAATTTTCCTGTAATAATTCTTTGAAAATGATGTCAAGGCTCTTTTCCTGATCATGACTTTCAGGTATTCCAATAATTTTCAAATTATCTTTTCTAAGTCTGTTTTCCATATCAGTTGTTTTTTTCAATGAGATATTTCACATTTTCTTCTAATTTTTCATTTTTTTTGGTTTTGAAGTATTGTTTCCTGATTTCTGTTAAATTCATCAATCTCTCTGAATTCTATTCCTTGTCTGAAGGATTTGTTCTCCTCAGAGAGTTTTCTTATCTCTTTTTCCATCTGGCCCATTTTGCTTTTTAAAGCATTCTTCTCCTCAATAACTTTTTGAACTGTTTTATCCATTTGACCTAAGCTGTTTTTTAGCATGCTATTTTCTTCAGCATTTTTTTGGATTTCCTTGACTAAGCTGCTGACTTCATTTTCATGTTTTTCCTGCATCTCTCTCCTTTCTTTTCCCAGTTTTTCTTCTAACTCCCTCATTTGATTTTCAAAGTCTTTTTTGAGTTCTATCATAGCCTGAGCCCAATTTCTGTTTTTCTTGGAGTCTTTAGATGTAGGACCTTGTGCTTCCTCATCTTCAGACTGAGTATTTTGATCCTTCTTGGGCTCATTTGCAAAATATTTCTCAATGGTCTTACTCTTATTCCTTTGCTTGTTCATTTTCCCAGTCTAAGCCTGTTTTTTTGGGGGTGCTTCCTGAGCTTTTGGGACACTCCCACAAGGGTCTCAGTGTGTGAGGTTCTGTCCTCCCTCCTGGTCTGTGAATGAACATAAGCGCCCCCCTCTGCCACGGGCCGAGGTAGGGTGGCCCTCTTGTTCTATGGGGGGGGCCTAGACTGGGATCAGGATCTGAATGTGGTTAGAACCCCAGAGTCCTGTTCCAGAGGCAGAGGACAGAGCTCTGCAGTCTCTCTCTCTCTTCACTCCCCTCCCTCAACTCAATGGGCTCATGCCCTGGGGGCTCCTGCTTACTGGCTCCACCTGCTTCTGTTTCCTGCATTTGGGCTGTGGAAAGACCAAGCTGCTGACTGTGTGCCCTGAGGGCTGGGCTCCATGTGTTCGCTCTGGCAGAGGTCCCCTCCTGTTCCCCCACTTTGTGCCGGTGCTCCCCGGCGTGCAGCTCAGGAGACTCCCCCGCTGCTGTGAGCCGCAGCTCCCAGTGCCCTGGGGCTGCCTCTGGGAGGCTAAAGTTCTTTGGCTCTGGAGGGCCACCCCTCTGGCGGGCCACCCCTCCGACCCTGGGGAGCAGAGCCTTTCTGCTCTTTTCCAGGTTACCTTGAGTGGGAGAACTGCCTCACTGGGTCCCTTTGTGGGTTCTGTCTCTCGAAAGTTTAGTTAGAGTCCTTAGTTTATGAGTTTTTATCATAGAGCTCCTAAGACTCGATCCCTTCATGTCACCATCTTGGCTCCGCCCCCTCCCCTAATGATTTCTTGAAAGATATTTACCAGGTTATTTTTTAATCTTGCTTTCTAGGAAGCCAACAACTCATGAATTATCTCTCCTGGATCTATGTTCTGGGTCATTGGTTTTTCCTAAAAATTACTTTAAATTTTCTTCAATTTTTTGTCAGTCTTTTTACTTTGAAGAAATCTTTTAGTCTCTTAGATTCTTTTGTTTCTTTTTTGTCCAATTCTGAGTTTTAGGGTTTTATTTTCTTCTTCAGTTGGCTAATTTTACTTCTTAACTGAGCTGTACTCCCTTTCCCTTTGATTGATTTGTGTTTTAGATGAATTATATTCACTTTCCAGTTGTTTGATTTGAGTTTTAGATGACTTGTTTCCCTTTTCCAGCTGGTAAATTTTATTTTTTGCAGAGTTACATTCTGATTTCCAGTTGGTTATTTTTATTTTGAAAGGAGTTGGTTTCTTTAGTCAATTTTTCATAATTTTCCTGCATGTTTTTCATTTCCTTTTTTCATTTTTCTTTTCCCTCTCTTCTTTGGTTTTTAATTTTTTTTAGGTTTTTGCAAGGCAAATGGGGTTAAGTGGCCTGCCCAAGGCCACACAGCTAAGTAACTATTAAATGTCTGAGACTGGATATGAACCCAGGTACTCCTGACTCCAAGGCTGGTGCTTTATCCACTACGCCACCTAGCTGCCCTTGTTTTTAAAATATTTTAAAGCACTTCTATGACCTTTTGGATTTGAGTCCAATTCATAATCTCCTTTATGGCTTCCCCTGTATCTAATTTTTCATTGCTTTCTTGTTCTGAGGTGCATTATCATTTTTATCTGCTTAGTAGCTCTCTATGGTTACTGCACTTTTATTATTTTTGCTCATTTTGCTTGTTTGAGTTCCTGGGGAATGGGGATTATAGACCCAAACCTTTTATTCTTTGGCTAGTGTCTGATCTCTGACTTATCATTAGACAAAATGTTGCCTTTGCCAGAGGTTTGATTCCTACTTTATGTCCAGGTTCAGCCTATGCAATAGTTCATTTCCAACCCAGTTCTGTCTTTTGCCTAAGAGGTCCCAGCATTCTAGCTTCACAATACCACCTTGATGCTATCCCAGAAATCCTCCCCTTTCCTTTAAACAGGTATCAGTCTCCTAGGGAAAAGTATAACACATTCTCCAAGTTTTCTTCCTTAAAAAATGACTCTCACAAAACACAAACTTCCTGTTAACCAACCAGTAGGCCTGGGTCACCTGCAACATTAACACTCCCTGCATTCAGGAGCTCCCAAGGCTGTCCTGGTCGCCCTGGTCTAGAGAATATATTAGGGGCAATTGCAGAGTGTAGTTCATATTTTGAATTGAGGTTTTTGAGGAAAGAGGGAGCAAGAAAGGAACAAGATCTTTTCAAATTAAAGTATGCTCATGATGTCTTTACACAACTGAGTGAGCATCACAAAGTATGCAAGAAGGGAGGAGGTGCAGTTCTGGTGGTAGGATTGCACATGAGCTGAGACAGCATGTTATTCTGTTCCAGAATAAACCTCAGAAAGTATGATGTGGTTTTGGAGTCCAGAGGGTGTGGCATGCACAGGGAGTTCCTGGCAGTTAGAAGTTTGTCCATCTGAGCTATGGAGATTTAATGGGGGGTTATGGACATGAGGACCAGGAGCACTGAGGAAACTTCTCAACTTTAGTCATTGACACAAAATTGCTCAGAACAGGGTGCTGTTGCTTCAAATCCTTGGGAGCTTCTGGGGAAGAAAGACAAGACACTGACCCTGACTCCATTTGAGCTGGAAATGATTGCCATCTCCAGTTCCAGAAGGAGAGTCTGAGTGAGGACCTGGGGAGGAATTTGGAAAGGAATGGAGGTTCCCCATGATTAAGATTCTTATGCCATTGTCCAAATCATCAGGGGATGGATGGTAAAACATTTTGTTGGAGTTGAAGTTTCATATTGTCTTAATTTGTATTTCTCTAATCTTAATGGTTTAGAGTATTTTTTCATGACTATAGATAGTTTTGGTTTCTTCATTGAAAATTGTCTGTCCATATCATTTCCTCATTTATCAGTTAGGGAATGACTTGTATTCTTATAAATTTGAATTTGTTTTCTATATATTTTAGAAATGAATCCTTCTTCAGAAATATTTGCTGTGAAAATTGTTTTAAGTTTTCTTCATTCTTTCTAATCTTATTTGTGTGGAAAACCTTTTATTTCCTTCCATCCCAGCTTCCCTGTATTTGTACTTTTCTTTCTCCTTTCCCTTTAAACCTTCTCACCAATATTCTGCTTCTGACTACTTCTCTCACACTGTCCTTTCCCCTTTTTCTTCTTACTTTTATATGGGGTAGGAAACATTTCTAAACTCAATTAGGGATGTATATCATTCCTTATTTGAGCCAAATTTGTTGACAATAGGATTTACTCAGTATTCTTCCTTCTTTCCTTCTATTGGTCCTTTGGGTCTCTTCCTGTAGTATTAATTATTTTCTAATGTCTTCATCTTCTTCCAGTATACATTTTTTTTTCATGTCTTGATTCTTTTATACCTGGCTTGTACCCCATCCACTGTCAAAGTATACTCCTTTCAACTATCCCGATAGAAGCACAAATTTCAAGAACCATACGCATTATCATTATCATGGTTCACATGTCCCCTTACACTCTGTTCAAATATATTCTCTTCTATTGTCCCAATAGATATATAGCCCTCATGAGCTGAAATAAATCATCACCTCATGATCAATTTATACTCACAGCCTCCATCATGTTCCTTTCAACTGTCACCTCAAGATTTACAGGCATTGCCTATCCACTTAATCTTATGGTATAACTTTTTAAGCTTTTTTTTGGAGAGAACTATACTCCTTTTGATTTTAATATTTATTTATTCTCTTTTTGTACAAATAATGTTTTTATACATTAATAAAATGTTCTTGTTTAAGAGTAAACAGAATACCCTCTCCCCCCCCAAATATAGACTCGCTTGAGCAATAAAGGGGAGAGAAAAAAATTAAAATTAAAAAATAATAGTAATAATTGTAGGTATGGCCAGGTGGCGCAATGGACAGAACCCTAGCCCTGGAGCCAGGAGCACCAGAGCCCATATCCAGCCACATACACCCAATAATCACCCAGCCATGTGACATGCACTCCACCCCAACCCCACTGCCCTGCAAAAACCCCAAAAAGAAAAAAAAGACCCCAAATAAAATAAAATAGTAATTATAGTATGGGTGGCTGGGTGGTGGACTGAGCATTGGCCCTTGAGCCAGGAGCACCTGCATCCAAATCCAGCCTCAGACACCCAACGATCACCCTGCTATGCAGCTTCAGGCAGTCCACCCAGCCCCATTTGCCCTGCACCCCCCCCAAATAATAATAATAAAACATGTGTTTCAGTCTTTGTTCCAACACCAACAACTCTGTAGTGGGTGGAGCACATTCTTTATGGTAGGTCCATCACAAAAGTTACTTCCATATTTTTCCACCGTTGCCATTGCTGATCTCAACTCCCTCCTTTTGTATTTCTCTACTACCCTGTACTATATTTTCTCTCTCCTTTCACTCTGACTCTGCTGCAGGGTATCTGAGTGACACAGCAGACAGATCCCTGGTCCTGGGGCCAAGAGGCCTGGAGCCCCCTTACCACCCCTTAGGCCCAGCATCCACCTGGCCCTATGGTCTCGGACAGGCCATCCAATCCCAGCCCCTTGCAAGAAGTAAAAAGGAAAATGTGTTATATCTGACCACTCTCCCCCCATGGTCCATCCTTTCCTCCATCACTCACATCCCCCCCCCTTCTTACTCCAGATGTCTATACCCCATTGAGTATATATGCTGTTTCCTCTTCTAGCCACCTCTGATGAGAACAAAGATTCCCTCATTCCCCCTTGCCTTCTCCCCTTCCATATCATTGCAATATCTTATCGTAATAAAGAAAAAAACTTATTATATGAGATATCTTGGCCTATTACCCCTCTCCTTTTTCTTTCTCCCATTACATTTCCCTTTTTTTCTATTGACTCCACTTTTTACACCATATTTTATTTTCAAATTCATCTTTCTCCTGTGCTTCAACTATAAAAGCTCCCTCTACCTGCTCTATTAACTGAGAAGGCATATGAGTATTACCAGTGTCATTTTTCTATGCAGGAATACATGCAGTTCATCATCAAGCCCCTCATAATTTCCCCCTCTCCTTCAATCTCCATGCTTCACCTGAATCCTGTACCTGAAGATTAAACCTTCTGTTCCGCTCTGGTCATTCCAACAGGAACATTTGAAATTCCCCTGGTTCATTGAAAGTCCATCTTTTTCCATGGAGGAAGACATTCATTTTTTCTGGGTAGTTGATTCTCAGTTGCATTCTAAGCTTTTTTGCCTTCTGGTACATTATATTCCAAGCCCTAGGAACTTCTAATGTAGATGCTGCTAAGTCCTGTGTGATCCTGACTTCAGCTCCATGATATTTGAATTGTGTCCTTCTAGCTGCTTGTAATATTTTCTCTTTGACTTGGGAGTTCTGGAATTTGGCTATAATATTCCTAGGGGTTGGTTTTTTGGGATCTCTTTCTCGGGGGGATTAGTGGATTCTCTCCATTTCTGTTTTGCCCTCTGCTTCTAGAATATCAGGGCAATTTTCCTGTAGTAATTCTTTGAAAATGATGTCAAGGCTTTTTTCCTGATCATGACTTTCAGGTATTCCAATAATTTTTAAATTATCTTTTCTAAGTCTTTTTTTCCATACCAATGTTTTTTCAATGACATGTTTCACATTTTCTTCTAATTTTTCATTTTTTTTGTTTTGAAGTAATGAATCCTGGTTTCTCCTAAATTCATCAATCTCCCTGAGTTCTATTCTTTGTCTGAAGGATTTGTTTTCCTCAGAGAGTTTTCCTATCTCTTTTTCCATCTAGCCCATTTTGCTTTTTAAAGCATTCTTCTCCTCAGTAACTTTTTGAACTGTTTTATCCACTTGACCTAAGCTGGTTTTTACCATGCTGTTTTTTTCAGCATTTTTTTGGATTTTCTTGACTAGGCTGCTGACTTCATTTTCATGTTTTTCCTGCATCTCTCTCATTTTTTCCCAGTTTTTCTTCTAACTCCATCATTTGATTTTCAAAGTCTTTTTTGATCTCTGTCATAGCCTGAGCCCAATTTCTGTTTTTCTGGGAATCTTTAGATGCAGGAGCATGTGCTTCCTCATCTTCAGACTGAGTACTTTGATCCTTCTTGTGCTCATATGCAACATATTTCTCAATGTTGTTCCTCCTATTTCTCTGCTTGCTCATTTTCCCAGCCTGAGCCTGGTTTTGGGGTGCTTCCTGAGCTTTTGGGACACTCCCACAAGGGTCTCAGTGTATGAGGCTCTATCCTCCCTCCTGGTCTGTGAATGACCATATGCGGCCCCCTCTGCCACAGGGGGCTGAGGTGGAGGGGGCCCGGCCCTGCTGTTCTATTGGGGGGGGCCTAGACTGCGATCAGGATATGAATGTGGTCAGAGCCCCAGAGTTCTGTTCCAGGGGCAGATGACAGAACTCAGCAGTCTCTCTCTTCACTCCCCCCCTGAGTTTAATGGGCTCATATTCTGGGGGCTCCTGCTTACTGGCTCCTCCTGCTTCTGTTGTTGGGTCTGGGCTGCGGAAAGACCACGTTGCTTGCTGTGTGTCCTGAGGGCTGGGTTTCACATGCTCGCTCTGGCAGAGGTCCCCTGCTGTTCCCCCAATTTGTGCTCAGTGCTCCGCAGGGTGTAGCTCAGGAGACTCCCCCGCTGCTGTGAGTCATGCCTCCAAGCCTCCAGGAGGCTGAAATTATTTCGCTCTGGCGGGCCACCCTCTGGAGGGCTGCCCCTCCAACCCTGGGGAGCAGAGCCTTCCTGGTCTCTTCCAGGTTACCTTGAGTAGGGGAAGTTCCTCATTGGGTCCCTTTGTGGGTTCTGTCTCTTGAAAGTTTATTTAGAATCCTTGGCTTATGAGTTTTATGAGTGCCTGAGACACAATCTGTTCTTGTCGCAATCTTGGCTCCGCCCCCCCCCTTTAAGCTTATTGACCAACATTTTTTTTCTTTCCATTTACCTTTTTTCCTACATCTTTTCAGTCTTATATTTAAAGATCAAATTTTCTGTTCAGTTCTAGTTATTTTTAAAGGTAAGCTTAATATTCCTCTAATTTGTTAAAAATTATCTTTTTGAGGTATCTTGGTGGCACAATGGATAGAGCACCAGCCCTGGAGTTAGGAAGACCTGAGTTCAAATGTGACCTGAAACACTTAATATTTATTTAGCTGTGTGACTTTGGGCACAGTGCCTTGCAAAGAGGAATCCACCCTTTCCCCTTCAAGCATATGTTGAATTTTGCAGGGTAGTTGATTCTTGGTTATAATCCAAGCTCCTTTGTCCTACAGAATATGCCAGACCCTCCCATCATTTAATGTTGAAGCTAATAAATTATGTGTAATCCTGATTGTGGCTCTCTAGAATTTAAATTGCAACTTTTTTGAGAACTTGGAGTATTTTCTCCTTTAGTCAAGAATTCTGAAATTTTGCTACAATATTCCTCAGAGTTTCTAGTTTGTGATCTCTCTTTCTAGGTGTGATAGATGAATCCTTTCAAGGACTATTTTATTTATATTAAGGCAGTTTTCTATGACAATTTTCTGCATGATATTTCCCAGGCTCTGATTGTGGCTTTCATGTAGACCAATAATTCCTAAATTATCACTTCTGAATCTATTTTGTAGGTCAGACATTTTTCCTAAGAGGTACTTTACATTTTATTCTATTTTTTTTCAGACTTTTGATCTTGTTTGATGGAATCTTGAAGTCACATAGAGTCATTTGTTTACATTTGTGCAATTCTAAGCTTTAAAGTTTTGTTTTCTTCAGTTGTTTTTTTTTCCAGTTGGTTAATTTTACTTTTAAAGCAGTTGATTTATTTTTTATTTGTCCAATTTTACTTTCAAATATGCTGTTTTTTTCTTCTAGCAAAGATACTGAATGAAATGTATTCTCTTGCATGGCTCTCATTTTTCTTTTCCTCTCTTTGTTTTTTTAATCCTTTCTGAGTTCTTCCGAGAGGTCTTTTTGCATTTGAGACTAATTCAAAAACTTCATTGAGGCTTCACAGGTAGGCATTTTGTCTCTAATTTCTGCTTCTGAGATGAAATTTTCAACTTCCCTTTTAGAATAGAAGTTTTTCATGGTTAATACGGTTTTTTTTTGCCCATTTTGATAAATGAGCAGCAAAGGGAGTACAGTGCTAAGCTTCTGTTGGAACCAATGATCTAGGTCTTCTCTTACTGCTTGCCTATGCCATTGAATGTGTTAGTGGCTTGTTTTCAGAATTAGGGTAACCCAACCCAGTCCTGCCTGTTGCATTAGCATTCTAGGGTCTTGAACTTTGTCTTTTGAGGTACAGTTGGGACCCACCCTGCTGGTCTGCTGTACCATGAGCCAAGAACTGATTTGTGCTATGGCTGAGTCTCCTGCTAACTTCTTGGCTCTCCCACGTATACATGGTTATAGTCCACTTTAACACACATGGTATTTTTATTGAATTTTCTTCATGATATCTTGATTGGTACTTGTTTGACTCTGTTTTTGTTTTTTATTGCTGTTGTTGTTGTTGTTGTTGTTGGGCTCATTCATTTTAGAGGCTTCATTTAAAGTTGTTTTAGGAAGTATGCCCAAAAGCAAAAAAAAAAAAAAATGATCCTACCCTTTGACCCAACAATACGAATATTAGGCCTATATCCAAAAGAAAACATAAAAAAGGGGAAATATCTCACACATTCAAAAACAATTATAGCAGCTCTTTTTTTTAAGTGGAAAAGAATTGGAAGATTTTGAATGTATGGAGTACTATTGTTCTATAAGAAATCATGAGTCATCAGATTTTACAGAAGCATGGAAAGAATTACAGAAACTGAAGTTTGGTAAAAAAGAGTAGAATCAAAAGAACATCATACACATGGACAACAGCATTGTGAGATGATCAACTATAATGGATGAAATTCCTCTCAATAGTTAAGAGACCAAGGACAAACCTGAAAGACCTATAAGCAATGCCATCCACATCCAAAGAAAAAAGAAACATGGAATCTGAATGCATGTTAAGTTCAATTTTTAAAAACTTCCTTATGATTTTTCTTACTTTCTCATTCCCCCCCCTTAGTTATAATTCCTCTTTCATAAAATGGCTAATATCTAAATATGTTAAACTCAAATGCACACATACAACTTTTACCAAACTGTTTGCTGTCCTGGGGGGGGGTGGAGTTGGGAGATAGAAAACATTGAAACTAATCAATTTGCAAATGAATGAATATTGGAAATCTATCACTGCATGCAACTGTAGAAATAAAAATAAAGTTCAATAAAAATAAAAGTAAAGCTGATTCAGTAAAACTCTAGGAGCTTCCTATGTTCATACTTCCATCTTAGCCCCATATCCAAAGTCATTCCTTTGGAGGCTTAATAATTAATAAACTCACAGACAGACATTGTAGAAATATTTTGTAAAACCAACTACCAACCAACATTAGGACTTAATGAAAGAAATGAAGATCAGGGACATATCAGAGAAAATGCTTGTTCACAGTTCATCACTAGTTCTGTCAAATGGAATCATCAAATGAGACAATGTATGAAAATCACTCTTCCTTAAGCATTGTATAAATGTGTGCTATCATAATTATTTAATAATTGTCTTCTTAAAATCTGTGGATATTTCTACATTTTTCTTTTTCAAATTAAAATGTCATTACTCAAAAAACAAGAGTTACAAAGACAACAATTTATTAGTGCATATTCATAGTTTTATAGTAAAAGAATGTCTATGATATGCCTAATATTGTGAATACTCAGAAATGATAACAATGAGAACAGTAATGACTTCATTATTAGATGAGTTTCATTTATTATTCTTAATAACAATTGGTAGCATTTACATAGACCCTTGAAATTTGCAATGTGCTTTATGAATATTATTTTAATTTAACTTTATAATAACCTGGTAATTAGGTGCTATTAGTATCCTCATTTTATATAAGAGAAAACTGAGGCTGAGAGAGGTTGTGAATTGCACAGAGAGATACTACCAGGAAGTATTTGAGACAAGATTTCAACCTACATCTTCTGAACCCTAAGTTCAGAACTCTTATCTTTATTTAGCCACAAGACTTGGTCTGATAATTGAGTCACTATTAACTTTTGGATAAACAAGCTATACCTACTTCAGTCAGAAATAGAAAGTTCTCAGCCTGGCTCTACTTTTCCAGATTTATTCAACATTTTCCCCTCTTACTTTCTATTTCAGTCAGTGACCCAATAACTGTGCTGAATTTAGTAATCCATCTGTCCATTTCTTCTATCTCCATGCCTTTACTATGATGTTCCTCATAAATGGAATGGATTGCCTCTTCATCTCTGCATTTCAGGATTTGTCTTTCTTTCTGATTCCTATGTAAAGTCTTTCCTTAATCCTTCTCAGTTCTTAGTTTGTTATTACTAAATTTAGATGGGAGTATTTTATTATTCCCTACCATAGCAGAATGCTTCACTTTTGCATCTTTATCCCTACCCATCACCTAGCTTATGAACATTTTGCATATGTAATACCCTTGGTCAATAATAATTAAATTGTTCAGAAAATTGACTTCTGTACCTGGAATTAGGAATTAGGAAGACCTGTGGTCAAATCTGACCTCACATCCTTATTAACTATGTGACTTTAGACAAGTCAATTACCCTCTGTTTGCTTTAATCCACTGGAGAAGGAAATGGCAAGTCTCTCCAGTAACTTTGTCAAGAAATTTCCATGGAAAGTATGGTATATGTGAACCAAAAGATTTGGATTTGGTTGAACAATAACAATTCCTTTAATCAGTATTTTTTCAAAGTATCATGTTTTGTTGTTGAGGTAGAAGACAATGCTGCCATTGTATTCATCATTCACAGTTTAGAGAAAGATTTAAGAATATGAATAACTGAATTAAGAACCTGAGAAGAGTTGCCTTCAAGGCATAACCTTAAAAGTCTTAGTTACAAATACCTTAGCTGTCACTGGCTTAAAGATTATTTGTAGCACTCTCATAGACATGTTAAAAGCAAAAAACAATAGTCACAGAAAAGGTAAATATATCCATATTTCCCAACTCCTATAATTATCTGAATATTCATCCCCCTATATCACCCTACCTCACACCCTTGTATAGCATACAAGACTGCTTGTATGATATTTAGAATGTGTTTTCATTTCATCATCTAAAACCATGAGGGTAGGGTCCTTGACTCCTCTCATCTTTACATCTTCACTAGCTTGTATCATCATCTAATGAATATTTGTTGAGAATTGAAATTAAGTTGAATGAGAACTTTAGGGTTCAAATGATATGCAACCTGATTGATTTGAAGTACTACAACCTACCTATATTCTCATCCTTTCTTACTCATATTTATGGGCACCTATAAATCCTCTACAGAAGATGAAGTCAGTATAACTCAGAACTTTCTGTTGGTCTTCTAAAAATTGGTGGTTATTCAAGGCAGTCCCTATCCAACTTTACCTCAGTATGGTCTCACTTATGATTTTGATGATGAATTTACTGGATGATATTTTTTTGAGAACTTCCTGAGAATGATTCCTACTTGGCAATATTCTGTAGTCCATTTGAATCCTACCACAAATCTTTCAATTGCCTTTTGAGTCACTCACAATTCTGATTTAATACTTACTATGGTACGACATTATTGTAAACATATATCAGCAGAAGAATATTGGATTTCTAGTGTAAGATCACGTTTACAGTTGCACAGTTGACTAGAAGGTACAGAGAACATGATATCCCATTGTGTTTATTGATTGTTGATTTGAATTGGTAGAGCAAAAGAAAGTTTTAAAAGTTTTCTTCTAAAAAGATATCAGCCCTGTATGCATTGAGATCAGACAATTCTTTTTTTTAAGTTCACTTTATTTGCACTCTAAAGTCATATTTACTCTTATGCCATAAGCTTCTGTTTCTTTAGTTTCTTCTAGGATATCTGTTTCTTTTAAAAACTTCCTTTTCATCTCAATATGGGAAGGAGAACTCACGTATGGGTTTATTCAACCATGATGCTCAATTTGGAGCCTTGTTAAACTGGATATGCTCAATAGCAACAGAATCTGTATTCAAAACATTTAGTTCAGCATTATGCTCTGAATTTTTTAAGTTTATTCAACAAGAAGTCAACATTCTTTGGGCCAATGTCCCTATGTATGTCTAGCCAACACTATCATTATATCTATGGAATGGAAAACATAGTTTCTTCAAAACAACATCTTTCTATCTTTCTTTTCTTTCTTTATTTTTTTTTTTTTTGGTTTTTTGCAAGACAATGGGGTTAAGTGACTTGGCCAAGTTTACACAGCTAGGAAATTATTAAATGTCTGAATTCAGATTTGAACTCAGGTCCTTCTAACTCCAGGGCTGGTGCTCTATTTATTAAGCCATCTAGCTGCCCCAACATAACATCTTTCAAATACTTGTTAGCTTTTTGGATATGTATGCCCTTCATGGCTTGGGCTGTTTCACAGGTGTTCTTGAAGTGGAGTCAGATATTTGAACCTCTTGACTTGCACAATTTTGGGGGTTTCTCTGGATCTAGAGAGTACCTCATCATTTTAAATGATTACCTAGAATGACTCAAGGGATAAAGAGATCAGACAATTCTTGATAAACTTTTCATCTTATTCAATGATCCTCTCATCTGTATGAAGTAATGTATAGATCAAAGAACTATATGCTTAACATTTACTGCTATCATGGAAAATATCCTACATAGAGTACAAATGGTAAAGGGCTTCTTTAAAAATAATTAGATTTTCCAAATGTTCCTGTTTGTACTTGCTGAGAGCATTATGCCCTGTGCTTTCAGAGATCCTCAGAGTGAGATCCATGGTCACTATTAAAAGAGCAACTTAACAGTACACAAGGGAAATATCTTTAACATAACTATTGTTTAGATTTGACATTTAGATGAATGAAGAGCTGGTGAAGTTGGTTCCTACAATTGATCTTGGAAAGACTGACTAGGCACTGGATTGGATAAGCATAAAAAAAGATTAAATTTCATTTGAAATATGATTCAGTGATTTCAACAATTCCAAACTATTCTGTGACATTAGCACTCATCTTTTTCACATCAATATTCTTCTGTGGATCTCAGTGTATAATGAAAATGAATTAAATAGCATTAACTTTTCCTTAGAAGGGAAATACTAGATATGTGGGAAGTCTTAAAGGAAAAACAATTATAAAATTAATTGTATTGATATTAGAATATTTGCTCTAATTTGTCCTTTAATTTTTGAAAAGGACTAATGACATCATGGAGTGATGTCTTGACTTGAATATGAAATAGATTTAAGTGAGGCAGAGCTGAACAAAAACTAGTTTCAGTCTCTTCCTGAGTTCCCAAAATTATAGATGGGTTTGAGATCTGCTGATTGCCCTCAAACTGGTTTAACCTATCTGTCAAGAGAGGCCTCTGTTTATGGTATAACTTCTTAGATCCATTAGTGAGTGTTGGGTGAAAGAGGACACATGAACATGATGATCCTTGAAAAAGACTCATCAAGTTCTCACACCAGAGATGCTTATCTTCCCAGAGCACCCCAAGCATTCCTTTAGAATATTTGTTGCATATACAAACACAACTTTATTATCTTAACATTAGATCACAGTGTTGAATTACATTGATAAAAATAGATTTTGATGAGCATATAGCATATTGAGAGGATGATAGAGGAAATGTGTTGCTATGGAAAAAAACACTGGAATCGCAGTCAGATAATCTCCATTTAAATTTTAATTCTAATATTAGCTATCAATGTGACTTTTAGTAACCTATTTTTATGTATCTCAGTGTTCTCATTTGTGAAATGAAGAGGTTGGACTTGATCTTTAAAATCCCATTCAACCTTTAATATGTGATCTTATTACAGGGAAAATAATTAACATGGATATTGCAAGAGTAAAGGATCCATTCATTAAAAATGACTGAAAACTACATCACTCACTCCTTTCCATTTATTTATTTAGGGTACATTTAATTTTTTTCAGATTCTGTACTTTGATGGTGAACATGGCTGTTATTTCTGGGGACAGTTTATTGGGTGAGAAGAAAAATAATCAAAACAAATAAAGGAAGGGAAAATCAATATCAGATAAGATAAAATATATCATTTAATCATCGGGCATTTACTAGTCATGCATACTAATATTGTTTTGTAAAATTATAAAGAAATACATTTTTGTCATTAGCTAACTTAATTAAATAACAAATTGGCTTTGTCATTTGGAAGATGAACATAACCATACATTCATCTGTCTACTCATTCATACATTTATCATTAATACATATATGTTTTATAAATATATGCAAAGTAAACTCTTGATAATTGTAGTTAATTTAATAGAAAGAAATGATACAAGATTATTTTATAATAGAATGCCATTAATTCACCTCCTTTATCAATATCCCAGGGTTTAGTCGAAGATAAATAAAAAACACAAATGAATAAGTCTTGTAGTTGTTCTAGGGGGGAAAAAAGCACTTAAAAAGACATATTGAAATAATTCATAGATAAAGAAGAATTGGCTCTCTATGAGACTAAATGTAAAGCAAGAAGTGGGAATGAGATTAAGAAGAGAGAGGAAAACAAATAAATGATGAAGATAATATAAATTTGGTGTCAGAGGGTCTGTGTACAAAACTTTTCTGTTCTTATTTGTCTTTTTCAGTCATTTCAGAGGTTTCTGACTCTTCATGACTTCATTTATGGTTTTCTTGTTAGAGATACTAGAGTGTTTTTCCATTTCCTTTTCTAGTTCATTTTGTAAATGAGGAAATGAGGCAAACAGGGTTAAGTGGCTTGCCCAGAGTCACAGAGCTAAAAAAGTCTGAGGGTCATATTTCAACAGAGGATGAGATGTCTTCCTGCCTCCAAACCAGATACTCTATGCACCTAGATGCCCATTATACTTTTACTTGTTATCTCATGGAAATTTGAGAAGATTTCTTAATCTCCTTGGCTCCAGTATCCTTATTTTTGAGAGGAATGGTTTGGGTTACAAATCTGTGATCCTATGAACTTTTTATTTATTTATATAATTTACTTTCAGTTATGGGGAAAAAAGTATACTACTTTCATTATCTGTGATCAGTTCTCACATGTCTCTCGAGTACTTTAAAGGTTCCACAATTCATTATTGATTTGTGAATGACCTTCTCTTACTTAACTAGCTGGGTAGACAATAGCAATCATAATCATCATCCTTTATAATTGAAGTGGATCATATACATGATGGCATTACTTGCACTTTATATTTATTATTGTGAGTGAAGTGTTGTGCAAAGATTTCTTCTGTCTTTTCCAGAACCATTACCCCATGGCTACATTTTATAGGAAACAAGACTTCTGGTGATATGTGTGGAAGCTGTGGGATCCTTGGTCTCATTGATGTGGTTTCCCTTCTGGATCAATGAGGCAGCTCAGTGCTCCAGTAACCAATATGGTTCAGCATAACATCAGTATGGTAATTTTTGGCAATACCTTTAAGTGGAAAGAAGACCAGTAATGGAATCTATTTCTTGACCTTGGGCAAGTTGCAATCTCTCTTAGTATCAACTTTTTTACCTGTGAAATGAAGGGTTTATTTGCATGATTTTCAAGATTCCATTCAGTTCTAAATCTATGACAAATATAAATCTAAATCCTAGACAAGTTGGTACTCACACAAAATACATGAATTTTATCATTCATCTTTTACTGTAAACCTTTCCAGCTTGGCAGAGCAAGACTTGAGTCATGTTTCATGAATAAAATTCCAGAATTGAAAGTCCAGGTCACCTGTAAGCTGAGATGAGTCATCAGAGTGAGATTGTAGTGGCAGAAATGACTAACAATAAAGAAAATACTTGGAGGGAGCAGAACTCAGAGAACAAGGAACACATAAACAACAACATTGTGAGATGATCATCCTTGATGGAAACACCTCCTCTCAGCAGTTTAGAGAGCTAGGACAATTGTATTAGACTGGTGATGGACAATGCTATCCCCATCCAGAAGAAGAAAAACAAAACAAAACAAAAAAAACCCCTTCAGAATCTGAAATGCTTTATAAAATTATCTCTTATGTATTTCTTTCTCTTAATCCTAATTCCTAATACCGAAAATGACTAATCTGTAAGTATGTTTATCAAAAATATGTATGAATGGGGTGTCTAGGTGGTGCAGTGGATAAAGCACTGGCCCTGAAGTCAAGAGTATCTGGGTTCAAATCCGGTCTCAGACACTTAATAATTTACCTAGCTGTGTGGCCTTGGGCAAGCCACTTAACCCCATTTGCCTTGCAAAATCCTAAAAAAAACATGTATGAACAATGTTAATCTTTTTGCTGCTGGGGGGGATGGGAAGGGAGGGTGGAAGGAAATTTTGGAACTTAAAAATATAAATATGCATATGGATGAATACTGAAAAAACTTTCATAAAATGTTTTTGGAAAAAAATAAAATATCAAATAAAAAAAGAAAATACATGGAATCTATCTCCCCCCAGAATGGTATATTTAGTTGTTTTGTTTCCTTCAGGTATTAATAGTATATTATCTTAATACAGCAGATACCTCAAGATGGAGAAAAGAAGTGTATAAATTTTTTAAAAAATTCTTGTTTTAACAAAAATTAATGTTTAAACAAAATAGAACAAATGTGGACAATTTTTATTGCAGATTAAACATAAAAGTATAATATTTGTACTTTGATTTTTTTCTTGAGGGCTGTGAAACACACTTCATTTTTGCTGAAAATACACTGTCAGAATTTAGAGTTGTCAGAAGAAAATGTTATGACCGTTAGATAAAAAATAGAATCTTAAGTATTTTGTAGAAAACTGAACAATGTGAACCTCTTGTTCATTCTAGAAACTGAACATTTTAAATAATTTTTCTAGGCAGGAAACTACAAGATACATGGACGTTCTGAGAGAAATTTATTGGCTCTAGCCAATCACTTGAAACAGGATGACCTAATTTGTGTGGAGAGTTGATAGTGGTTTCCTTTCAGTGTTAATATTTCAAACATTCTAAAAAGTGAAGCCTCAAAAATCCAACTGTCTGTTAACAGCAAGAGACAGGTCTTCAGGACAGTGAGTTCAAGAGGATGGCTGTATTTCAAAGAAGTAATATTTTTTTCTCTTTCATAACCTCAGATTGCTAGGTAGAGGCAAGAACATGCAAACTTAAAAGTAGGTCTTAAAAGTCACTTAAAAGAACACCTGGAAAGACAAAAAAAAGAGCTACTCAGTTGTTCCTAGCCAAATGAAGATCAGACACCTATATAAAACATTCATGTGTTGGGACACAAAGTCCTCGCCCATCTGTTGCTAAAAGGAAAAGGAAAGATGAAATAGACAGTCGACATCTCCCTTGGAGGGAGCCAATTGTGGTTACTGTTCAGTGACCAGCTGCTTTCCATCTATTCACCTCTTCTACTTTTCATTTTTGTTATATTTTAATTTTGTTAAGTGAAGTGTGGCTTTCTTCCCTCCATCATTATTTCTAAATTGGTACAAATATTATGACAGTTATTCAAAATGACTGAGGGGCAAAAGAAAGCATATTAGATCAAGAAGTGGATTCTCTAGATGCTAATTTCTTCTTGGTTACACAGTTACCTCTGTGACCTTGGGAAGTCACTCTTCTTCTTTAACTATGATTCTCATCCTTCAGATCCTCACCTGTAAAATTAAAAGATTGGGATAGCTGACTTCTAATGGACTTTCTCCCTTTGATGTCCTATTAGGTAATTTTGAAATAACTCATGATGAAAAATGTTATTTACCTTGAAAGAGAGAACAGATGAACTCCAAGTACAGAATAAAGCACACCTTTCTCCCACTTAGTTTATATTTCTTGATTTTTTAATTGTTGATGCTTGTTTTTGCAAAACATAAATATATTTTGCATGACTTCATTTATATAACTGAAATTGTATTGCTTTCTTTCTCAATGAGTGATGAAGAGGTGGAAGGTAAAGAGAATTTGGAACTCAAAATTTTGAAATTAATGTCTATGCACACACACATACACACACACACACACACACACACACATATATATATATATATATATATATATATATATGTATATATATATATATATATATATATATATATATATATATATATATATACATATATATATGTTAAAAGGTTAGAGGGAGCACAAGGAAGAGCCTGGTTAACTTTGACAGAAACCATTCAACTGACAACATATTTTTCTTTGGGTTTTTCTGCTACTGTGTCATGGTATATTAGCAGCCTTGTGACTCAGGGAAAAAAACATGTACTTTAAAATTTAATCTGTCTTATTAACATTTTCTTCATCACAACTGAACAATAAAAAAGAACTGAGCAGTACACAGCAACTTGCCTTCTCCCCCCCCCCCCAAGGGACTGAAGAAAATTTCAGGCAAGGAAAAACATTTCAACGCATAAAACAAAAATTAAAATAAAATCTATAAGTTGAAATCTATTTTAAATAACAAAATAAGAAAATGTATTCTCCTTAGCATATGCACTCTAAATATTTGAAACAATTTTATGTTTTTAAATTAGTTTTCAACCCACAGATTTTATTATAGTAGGGAAAAAAGCTCCCAAAACAAAATACAAAATCAAACTCCTGGAGAATTTTTACCTCCTTGAAATGGTTTGGTTGGGCTTAAGCTTTGATTATTTAGCTTTTAGTTTTATCTTTTGCACAGCTATTATATTTTGATCATTTTATTTATTTACCAGAAATATGCTAAGTTAAAATAGTTAAATTCATATTAGTTAATATTTTACTTATTAATAGTAGTAGTAAAATTTGATGTTTAATGTGGTTGAAATGAATGGATAGATTTATTTTCAATTTATTTTAGGTTCTTGGTTATTAAATAACATAAACATTAAGGACTTGTTTTTCTTCATATTTACAATGAATCTGAAAGACTCATTACCCATATCTAAGAGCAGACACCAAATGTAACTGCAATATGGCCAATCCAGGTCATTCAGCAATACGATTAAATCAGCAATAATAACTGTAGCTGAACTGATCCATGTCATACTTCTACTAATTTTTAAGACAAACTAAATATACCAGAATAGGCCCTTCTGTCCATTGCATTCACATAACATATATATTGTGATTTTTTTCCTTCTTAACAGCTTTTTGAGCCTGTTTCTCTCATGTAGATACTCAGTCAATGCTCAATTTGATAGAAGATGTACAACAGGAAAGGTGGCCAAAAAAATAAAGAAAAAATATCATGGATTTATTGTTGGAAGCTGGTTCAACAAGTATTTCTGAATGCTTCAATAACATCTGTATTCTAAAAATATATCTCTCCTTTACTTGCGTATTCCCCTGGAATTTGGAAATAAGAGTAAGAGGTAGCTTGACATAGGGATTAAAAGACCAGCTTTGAAATCAGGAAGACATGGCTTCTTCCTGACACATATTAGCTGTGAGACCATGGGAATGTCCATGGATGACCCAGTGTCCCTAGAAAGCTATTTAAGACTAAAATTTTTGCAGAAGAAAGGCCAATTTTTAACAGTTCAGAGAATTTCTATGACAGTACATGATATTGTGCATCATGTGTAGATGCTGACTACTTCAAAGAAAATACTATAAATTACATTTGAAAATACCAAAGAATTTCACTGTGATTAATCAGTTATGTATGTATTGTACAAGAGGAATCTGGAAAATTGGAAGATTCTTCACAAAGGATTTATGAAAAGACAAGTCAATGGCCACTTAGAAGGAATGTGTTTGGAGAAGCTTTTGTTTACACTGGTGGATAGAATGAAGCTATGTAGAAAGCAAAAATTGAATGAAATATTGAATTAAAGGAACACCATTAAATTGCATTCTGTGTGCAAAGCATATAATCCTAGTCCTAATCTAGTTAGTTTAAGAACTTTAAATATTTGAGAGCAATTATCATACTTTCCTTTTTTAAGAGTAATAAAATGAATCAAAGAAGAGCAGATGATTGGCTACAAAGATTCAGTCCTACTGTTTCAGTGTTCCCTGATGAACCAATGTTTTCTGCATGTGTCAATTCCTTTATTTAATTATTTATTTATTTTTATCCATATGCACAAGCATATTTTTAAGTCACAAAATTTCCTTCCACCCTGCCTTCCCACCCCCCATTGCCAGTGGTGAACAGTCAGGTTAGCAATGTGCATATATATTTTGATAAACATATGTACAGATGAGTTATTTTTGGTATGAGAAATTGGTATTAAGGGGAAGAGATACATAAGTGATAATTTTTATAAAGTGTTCATCAGTTTCTGAAGGGTTGGGTTTTTGGGGGGGTGTTTTGTTTTGTTTTGTTTTTCTTCCTCTGGTTGGGGATAACATAGTCCATAGTCAGGCTGATATAGTTGTCCTAGCTCTTTGAACTTCTGAGAGGATCTGCTTCCATCAAGGTTGTTCATCCCACAGTGTTGTTGTTGTGTACATTGTTCTCTTGGTTCTACTCCTTTCACTCAGCATCAGATCCCACAAGTCATTCCATGCTTCTCTAGAGTCTGACCATTTATTATTTCTTACAGAACAGTATTCCATAGTATTCATGTACCACAACTTGCTTAGCCCTTCCCCAGTTGATGGGCATCCCTTCAATTTCCAATTCTTTGCCACTACAAATAGGGTTGCTATGAATATTTTGGAACGTGTAGGACTTTTCCCTTTTTTATAATTTCTTCTGGTTATAAAACCTAGAATTTGAATTCCTGGGTCAAAGGGTATGAACAATTTTAAATGCTGTTTGTGCATAGTTCCATATTCCTCTTCAGAAAGGTTGGACCCATTTACAATTCCACCAGTAAAGCATCAGTGTTCCAATTCTCCCACAACTTCTCCAACATTGATGTTTTTCACTTTTTCTCCTCTTGGCCAATCCTATAGGTGTGAGATGATACCTCATTTTTTGTTTTAATTTACATTTCTCTAATCAATAATGATTTAGAGCTTTTTTCCATATGATTATATATTAATTTCTCATCTAAAAACTGTCTGTTTATATCCTTTGACCATTTATCAATTTGGGAATGACTTGTGATCTTACAAAATATGCCCTCAATTCCTTCAACCAATTTATATACAGTATGTTTTTGATTATTTTCCACATCCCACTCCAAATCCAATTCATTAATTTTCTTTCTAAAATGTGATATTCAGAACTAAAATATATGCCCCAGATCTACTCTATCCATTACAGAATGTAACAGAACTAACAGCTGTCTCCTTTAAGACTCTGTTTTTGTTGAGAGAGATTAAAGCCACCTTATATTTTAACAATGTAACCTATGTCATACTGTTGATTCATACTGATCTTGTATTTATGGAAATTATCAGAATTTTTTCATATGAATTAGTTTCTAGCCATATCACTTATCTTTTGCGGTTCTATAGTTGATTCACAAAACCTCAATGTAGGTTATTAAACCCTAATGTAGAATTTTACCTTTATTCCTTTATTTTTTCTGATCAAAATCAGTTCATTGATAAGAGAATAGCAATGTTTTTTCTTCTTTCTTCCCTTCTTCCTTCCTTCCTTCCTTCCTTCCTTCCTTCCTTCCTTCCTTTCTTTCTTTCTTTCTTTCTTTCTTTCTTTCTTTCTTTCTTTCTTTCTTTCTTTCTTTCTTTCTTTCTTTCTTTCCTTCTCTCTGTATTTCGGGTCAGTAATTACCCCCTTCGAGCTTCAGGCCATTAACAAATTTGAAAAATATGATATTGATCTCTTCAAATCATTGTTACAAATGTTGAACATTACAGGGGAAAAGTCTTGAGGCTCTAAACTCTAAGTTAATTTTGATTTTTATATTAAACACTTTCTGTGTCCAGTCACTCACTGTATATATTCATGCCTCTCAAAAAGTTATAAGGAGGGAATTAACTTTAACTTTGCTAAAGACAAGGCATATTGTGCCCACACATTGTCCTGGTAGAGTGTCTGTTTTAAATTGAGAAAGACAGAGTGTGTGTGTGTGTGTGTGTGTGTGTGTGTGTGTGTGTGTGTGTATGAGACAGAGAGACAGAGACAGAGAGAGACAGAGAGACACAGAGACACTCAGATACAGAGAGACACAGAGAAACACAGAGAGACAAAGTGAGGGAGAGAGGGAGAGACACCGAGAGACAGAGAGAGAATTTGCATGACATGAATTGTTTTTGATTAACCTAAGTTGACTATTTTATTTTTTTAAATTTATTTTTATTTTTGTACAAATGATGTATTTTTATATATTACTAAAATATTCTTGTTTAAGAATAAACAATACTACCTCCCTCCAAAAAATAGACCCTCATGAGCAATAAAATAAAGAGGAAAAAATTAAAATTAAAATAGAAATAATAATAACAATAATAATAATAATAATGGCAGTCAGGTGGTGCATTGGACAGAACACTAGCCCTGAAACCTGGAGCACCTGAGCCCAAATCTAGCCTCAGACAGCCAACAGTCACCCAGATGTGTTACTCTGGGCAAGCCACTCCAACCCCATTGTCCTGTAAAAACCAAAAAAAAAAAAAAGACCCAAACGAAAATAAAATAAAATAAAATAATAATAATAATAATAATAATAATAATAATAATAATAATAATAATAATAATAATGGTAGCCAGGTGGCACAGTGGACAGAGCACCAACCCTGGAGCCTGGAGCACCCGAGGCCAAATATGGCCTCAGATGCCCAACAATCACCCAGCTGTGTGGCCCCGGGCAAGCCACCCAACCCCATTTGCCCTGCAACCCCAATAATAATGATAATAATAATACTAATACTACTACTACTAATAATAATAATAAATTATATGCTTCTGCCTGTGTTCCAAAACCTTCAGCTTTGTTACATATGGATCACTTTCTTTATGATTAGTCAATCACAAAAGCTACTTCCATATTTTTCCATTGTTGCCATTGCTGTTTGCAACTCCCTCCATTCATACTTCTCTACTACCATATACTATATTTTCTCTCTCCTTTCACTCTGTCCCTCTTCTTAAATATGCTGTAGGGTAGCTGAGTGGTGCAGCAGACAGATCACCAGCCCTGGGGCCAAGAGGCCCCGAGCCAGTATACCACCCCTTAGACCCAGAAATCACCTGGCCCTGTGGTCCCGGACAAGCCATCAAATCCCACCCCCTTGCAAGAAGTAAAAAAGAAAATTTGTTACCTCTGACCACTCTCCCTCATGGTCTACCCTCTCCTCCATCACTCACATCTCCCCTTCCCCCATCCCCTTTCTCTCTTTCTTACTCTAGATGTCTATTCCCCATTAAGTACACACACACACACACACACACACACACACACACACACATATATATATCAGTATATATATATATATATATATATATATATATATATATACTGCTATAGCTCATTGTAATAAAAAAGATCTATTATATGAAATATCTTAGCTCATTCTACCTCTCCTTTATCTTACTCCCAGTAAACTTCCCTTTTAGCCATTGACTCCATTTTTACAATATATTATATCTTCAAATTCAGCTCTTTCCTGTGCTTCATCTATAAAAGCTCCTTCTACATGCTCTATTAAATGAGAAGTTTCTCATGAGTATTATCAGTATCGTTTTTCTATGCAGGAATACATGTAGTTCATCATCATTAAGTCCCTCATATTTTATTGTTCTCCTCCACTCTCTATGCTTCATCTGAGTCCCGTATTTGTAGATCAAATTTTCTGTTTAAATCTGGCCATTTGAAGAAGGAACATTTGAAATTCCCCTGGTTCATTAAAAGTTCATCTTTTTCCATGGAAGAGGATGTTCAGTTTTTCTGGGTAGTTTATTTTTAGTTTTCATTCTAATTTTTTTTGCCTTCCAAAATATTATATTACAAGCCCTATGAGCCTTTAATGTAGTTTCTGCTAAGTCCTATGTGATCCTGACTGCAGCTCCATGATATTTGAATTGTGTCCTTCTGGCTGCTTGTAATGTTTTCTCTTTGACTTGGGAGTTCTGGAACTTGGCTATAATATTTCTGGGTTTTTTTGGGGGGATCTATTTCTGGGGGAGATTGGTGGATTCTCTCAATTTCTATTTTTCCCTCTGCTTCTAGGATATCTGGGCAATTTTCCTCTAGGTATTCTTTAAAAATGATGTCAAAGCTCTCTTCTTGACCATGACTTTTAGGTATCCCAATAATTTTTAAATTATCTTTCCTGAATCTGTTTTCCATATCAGTTGTTTTTTCAATGAGATATTTCACATTTTCTCTTAATATTTCAGTCTTTTGGTTTTGAAGTATTGTATCTTGATTTCTCATAAAGTCAGCAGTTTCCCTCAGTTCCAGTCTACATCTGAAGAATTTGTTTTCCTCAGAGAGCTTTCTTATTTCTTTTTCCATCTGGCCAGTTCTGCTTTTTAAATCATTCTTCTCCTCAATAACTTTTTAAACTTTTTTATCCTTTTGACCTATGCTGGTTTTTAACATGTTATTTTCTTCAGCTTTTTTTGGATCTCCCTGACTAAGCTGCTGACTTCTTTTTCATGTTTTTCCTGCATCTCTCTCATTTCTTTTCCCAATTTTTGTTCTATCTCCCTCACTTGATTTTTGAGTTCTGTCATAGCCTGAGCCCAATTTCTGTTTTTCTTAGAGTCTTTAGATGCAGAAGCTTTGGACTTTCTCATCTTCAGACTGAGTATTTTGATCCTTCTTGGGATCATAGACAATGTATTTCTCAATGATGTTCCTCTTTTTTTCTCTGTTTACTCATTTACCTGGTTTTGCAGTACTTCCTGAGCTTTTGAGTATTATTGGGACCCTTCCACAAGGATCTCAGTGTGTGAAGCTCTGTCTTCCCTCTTGGTTTAAAGTGCATCTCTCTGCCATGGGGTTGAGGTGTGTGGGAGGGCCCTCCTATTTTTTGGGGGGGTCTAGGCTCTGATCAGGATCTGAATGTGGTCAGAGCCTCAGAGTCCTGTTCCAGGTACAGAGGACAGAGCTCAGAAGTCTCTCTCCACTCCCCTACCTAAGTTGAGTATCCAAGGCTGAGTTGTCTGGGGTCTCCTGATTACTGGCTCCACCTGCTCTTGGTTCCTGGATCTGGGCTGCCTGGACCATGCTACTTGCTGAGTGCTCTGAGGGCTGGCTTCATGTGCTTGCTCTGGCAGAGGGCCCTCCCCACCACTGATCTTCCAAGTTGTGCCTGGTGCTCCATGGGGTGTAGGTCAGGAAAATACCCCTGCTTCTGTGAGACAGGGCTCCCAGGTGCTCTGAGGCTGCCTCCAGGAGGCTGAAGTTCCTTTGCTCTGGTGGCTGCCCCTCTAACCCCATGGAATGGAGCCTTTCCACTATTTTCCAGGTTACCTTGGGCTGGAGGATTGCCTCACTGGATCCCTCTGTGTGTTCTATCTCTTGAAAATTTAGTTAGAGTCCTTATTTTATAAGTTTTGAGAGATAGCACCTAAGAGAGACTCGTCTCCTGTAGCCATCTTGGGTCCGCCCCCCACAAAGTTGACTTTTGTGACTATCATTTTCCTATGTGCCCACAATTTCTTCAATAATTCACTTCAAAATTTTGCTAGAAATCTCATTTAACTCTATCAGCTAGTTTCAGAATATTCTATAAACATTTCCCATATAAATGTTTGATAAAGGAAAATTCTGAGAAATATTTCAGTAAGTTAACAGATGTTAAGACTTTGTCAATCAACAATTTGTTAAAGTATGTAGGAAGGCTAATTTATTTTGATGAGTCATTTCTGTGTTTTTTCTATTTTACTTTATTTTTTAAATTTTTTTTAAAATTATATGCCACATAAAGAATAAACTTGGAAGAAGAGGGAACTTTTTTTTTATAGTGCATTTATCACAAATAGGGATGGCTATTGACTGAGTCTATACAGACATGGGCTTTCATGAATATTTTTAAGTGAGAGAAGGTTGATATTTATTCTGAATTTTCTGTGTCCTAGGGGAAACAAATATAATTGAGCTATACCTACCCAATCCATTCAGAAATTCCTGAGATAGCTGCCTTTTCATCATTGTATAACATTTTGTAATATCACAAAATACATAAAATCTATCCCATGAAATGATGGGACCATATGTTGGCATAGAGTGGTTCACAGGTGGTGAGGGAAGGAGTACTAAGGAGTACTAACCAGTCTGCTTGTGACTGTGAGACATGATGCAGAAGAAAGTAGACCAAAAACAAGTAATTCAACACTGTCTACATTTGTTATCTTGAATAAGAACAGAGGGATTGGAATTGTTCCAATCTCTCTCTTCCCTGATGATATGCTCATTTCTGAAGTATGAACAAGTTCACTAATAAGTCAGTTTCAGATAACTTTTTTCTTTTTCACACATCATCAAATTCTTTCTCATTGTGTTGTTTATTTTAGTTTGAGCTCTTTTCCAATATTCTCTAGCTAAATGTCCTGTTGCATTTGCTATTTGATCAAATGCCTACTTCATGTATCTTATAAGACAGATAATTGGCACAATAATCAAACAAAGTAAAAGCCTAATTTTTGAATGATAGACAGTCAAGTTTTTTCCAGTGGACATATGTATACATTTATTTGTAACTATCAAAAATAGTAATGCAAATCTTGGTAAAGTCAACAAATTTTCTTTGTGACCTTGTGTTAGTGAATAAATTCCCCGACCTTCTGGTTCCTTATTGGAAAAGTGGGAATAGCAATACTTCATTGCTTTAAAGGAGTTTTATGTGAGTTAATTTATATGAGTTAATTTATATGAAAATCTCCATTGAATTGTTGGAGTTGTTGCTGTTGTTTCTTTGGAAATTAGGCTTAGGGTATTAATCAACATGTTTTTATATTGATTTTTTGTTTCCCAATAACAGTTTGTCTGAAAAAGGTCTGGGACTCATAGGGTACTATAATTCTTATATGAGTTAGTAGCATCTTGTGTCATTTACCTTTACTGAATGGATTGATTAATTGAATGAGTGAAAAAGTTGCCATATGTTATTAAGCACCTACACAATATCAGTTAGATACTATCTTCCAAAAATTGAGAAATAATAATTTCACTCCTTGCTGGTCTTGACAAAATTCATCTGAAATTTTCTACTTAATCCTGGGTGTTACCATTTAAGAAAAATGTTGATAAGTTGTAGAGTATCTAAAATATTTGGTGACAGAACCCAATAAGATCTAGTATGTCTCCCAATGAACTAATCATCAGTAGAGCCTTTCCTCAGATCTTGGACTTTGAGTTAGACATCAGTGTGATATGACAGGTAACTACTTTAACACTAAGATAATGTCAGTTTGCCACCCTTGGGTCTATGCTGCTCTGTTCTGTAAGTACACTGCTAGAGTTTGAGGTCATCAGATAACACCAGAACCACAATGCTTTCTAAGATGACTGAGGAGGCAGCATGTGGGAGAGTACTGGGAGGGGGAGCAATGGGTGCCTTTTCTAGCCACAGAGCATGCTCAACCCTGCTTTGGGCTCCAGCTCACCAACCCAGCCCTTAGAACTACTCCTCATCCTGAAGCTATTGTTTTCAAATTGCTCTTTGTGGGTAATGAGCTATGGTGTTATGTTGATATGGGCATACTGATAAGTAGCTCAAAGGTGGAAGGTCTGAGAGGAAAGCCACATTGATGATTAGTCCATTGAGAGGAAGTCTAGGGTTTATTGGGTTGTAGCATTCTGTCACCAGATGTCACATGTTAATTCTTGCCTGACATAGGAGGTGCACCATGGTGCCTTACCAGTACAAAAACCAGTTTAAGGCCAAGAGACTTTGTAAATTGCCAGCTCGTGTCCAATAATCTTGTTTTCTATCAATAAGGTAACAGAGTGGAATAATTCTGTTAAAGGCAAATGAGATTGTCCTTACACAACACACTTTTCATTATGATAAAATTAATTTTGCAACTCATGCCACCTATCTCTTGGTTGGTGTTCTTTGATAATGAGGGATTACTATTCATATAAAAGAGGACACTTAGTACAGTGAAAAGTTTTGAGATCATGCCATATGAGATCATTTAAACATAGCAGGGATACCTAATCTGAAGAAAAGATGACTCAAGGTGTACTATTATAATTGCATTCAAGTATTTGATGGGATGTCATATAAAGGAAGGATTAAACTTATGTTTTATCTTAGAGGGCATAAACAAGAACAAATATGCATGAAACATTTGCATTGTTT
This sequence comes from Macrotis lagotis, assembly GCF_037893015.1. Taxonomy (NCBI): domain Eukaryota; kingdom Metazoa; phylum Chordata; class Mammalia; order Peramelemorphia; family Peramelidae; genus Macrotis; species Macrotis lagotis. Next base: position 388,300,732 of record NC_133666.1, read on the forward strand.
TTAGAAAGATCTTCCTCTGGCTCTAAAGAAATAGATAAATTTAGGAGGAATTGCCATTTTTAACATATTAGCTTGGTCTACCCATGAGCAATTGCTATTTTTCCATTTGTTTTGACATGACTTCCTTGGTGTGAAAAATGTTTTATAATTGTATTCATATAACTCCTGACTTTTTCTAGAGGGTAGACTCCCAAATATTTTATATTATCCACAATTACATTAAATAGAAGTTTTCTTTCTATTTCTTTCTATTGAAATTTGTTAATAATATATAGAAATTCTGATGATGTATATGGCTTTACTTTATATCTGCAATTTTGAAAATGATGATCCTTTCAAGTAGTTTTTTAGTTGATTTTCTAGGATTCTCTAAATATAACATCATATCATCTGCAAATAGTATTCGTTTTGTTTTCTCATTGCCTATTCTAATTCCTTCAATTTCCTTTTCTTCTCTTATTGTTATAGCTAAAATTTCTAATACAATATTAAATAATATTAGACTGAATTTTGAAGAAATTATTCTTGTTACACTCACCTTCAGAGAATTCTTATTTATGGATTTTCATACTTTCATACTAGTCATAACTAGTAAATATGTATTGAGCATATATTTTGTGGAAGGCTCTGTTATGGGTCTTGGGATATAAAGAATTATATAACAAAGTTACTAAATTTAAGAAATTGGTTTGAGAGAGAGAAGATTCAAATAAAGTATAATAACAATGACAACTAACATTTATTCATTTTAAATAAGTTTTTATCTCATTTGATCCTCACAAAACCCTGGAATATAGGTGCTCTAATTATCACTGTTTTATAGATGAGGAAAGTGAGGCAACTGAAGCTTGAAGAAGACTTGGGTCACCCAACTAGTAAGAGATTTGAAGCTAGATTTAATATCAAGTCTTCCTGACTCCACACCCAACATTCCATTCACTATGACACCTTGGAGCCCCTATTAGCATAGGCTAATTGTCATCGAAAAGTACATGCAATAGCTTCTAAAGATGCTCAGAGATGAATGAGAAGAAATTTGGGTAGCTTTGATTTGGAACTGAAACTTCAGCTGGATTTTAATGTATGAATAAGATTCAGATAAGTAAAGAATAGGGGTGTAGGGATTTTCCAAGGAGGGATCATAAGCAATGAAGAGAGGTGGGTATATAGAAGGACCATTTGAAGAAAAATGCACAAATTTATTCTGCTGAAATTCATGTCAAGGAGGAGCAGAAAATGTGACTGGAAATAAGGGTATGGCTAGAAGCAGAGAAACTTTGGAGCTACTTCAGTTACTTTTACAATACCAGTTTATGTTTGTGGGGAGTCAAATGGATATTGGAAGTGGGAAACAGCATTGTAATACACCTGAAAGTGATGATCTCTGCACAGGTTTTTAGGGTTGGCAGTCCCTATTTTTCATAGACTGCCCTTAAGAGTTTCTATTTGACATATAGAACATGGGAACAGAAATGAATAATTACACCCTACTTCTCTTTGTTCATCTCAACATACTGTCAAACTGACCTGTTTATTATCCTCAAATAAGACATTGTATCTCTTACATTCATTCCTTTGAACATCCTGTGCCTCATGTCTGTAAAGTCTTCAATTTTGCTTTTAAAATAATACCTTTTTTTTGCTTTCTACAGAACTCAACTCAAGTGTCATTTCCTATTATACATGAAGGTTTCTGTGATTTATCTTCCAACTGACAATGACCCTTCCTCCCATGTTTTTATATTTATTCTATTTATTTTCTTGATAGAATATAAGCTTACTTCAGCATTTACTATTTTATTTTGGTATTCTTATTCTTCAATGGCTATCAAAATTACTAGAATACTCTAGACTATCACTTGATTAGCTAATTGAAAGGTGTTAGGGTTCTTCCTTTATGTTCCACCAATTAATGAATTAGTCATTAAGCATTTTTTAAAATGTCTATTATATACCAGGCATTATACTAATCATACAACTTAATAAATCTTATTTCTTGAATATTACATAAGTAACTCAAAGACAGGAACTATTTCTTATTTATTATCTTCAATTCCTATAAGAGGTGGTACTTGGAACATAAAAGATGCTTAATACAAAGCTGTCGATATGAATGGGTAAAATAAGAATAATTAACTGTGATTCACTTGAAGTTGAATAGTGTCAGTTTTTACTATGCTGATAGTGGATTCTAGCAGTTGAGTCTTTGAAAAGAAATAACCAGGGTTGGCCAGGGGCAAGAATGAAGAAATGGAAAGTAGTGGATGTTCAACTGGGGATTAGTATGAGCAATGTAAGGAGGCAAATGGATTACAGAAAAATTAGTTATATACTGACTGACCTTAGACCTAGACTAGGTAGGTGAAAATTAGTGAACCACAGATTTTTAAAGCAACTTCTTCATGCTCAAGACTCTAGAATCTCACATTTGAATATGCAAGGGGGAATAAGTCAATTTATGAGTAAAATTCATTCATGCATGCTGGTTGACTGATTTGCTCTACTATTAAATCATACAAATATGCTTGATTAATTTGTTTTCCTAACTTTATAGCATCTCACTATTTTTTAGTCTTCTTGTGAAAGAAAGAAATATAGCCAAGAAGAAAAAAATATATAACTACAAAGGGATTTTTCTTTTATTTTCAGAAATATCCCTGTACTCCCTTAATGAGTTTACCCAATGGGAACAAAAGGCATTTCTTTCTGCCTCCTTTCTCATGGTTTCTCATCTCCCTGAGTTCTGGGTGGGTTGCCAATTTTCAGTTATACTTTGAGATTATATGAGAACTGAAATAAATCTTTTGTAGAATCACAGCATCTTGGAGCTGGAAGGGAATATAGAGAATATCTATCTAGTCCAACTCCTAACAAGGCAGAAAAAGCCTTCTATACTGTAGTCAATAGAAATTCAAATGTTGATGGAATACCTTTTATTTTTTCTATTTGTTTATTGTTTCTATATGATAAAATCTCATATAGCTTTATCTTCTTATGAAAAATTCCTTTAAATTAATTATAAACATGCAATTCATTTCTGAAAAAAGATGTAAATACTTTTTTAGAACACATGTATTATTTTCTTTAAGATGGAAAATCAACTTTGGTAATTGTTCATTCTATGGAGTAAAAAATGATATTTAACTTTAGCTTAAATAAAGCTTTAAAAAATGCTTTAAACATTGATGCAAAGCTCAATAGCACATATACTTTTAATTAGAAATAAATGGCTGTATAACCTTTCAACTCAAAAGTTCTATTTCCTGAACACATTTATAAATTCACCTTTTTTTAAATCTGATTTATATTTTAAAATATCATTCAACAGTTGTTAAAATAGTTAATCTCATGAATTAATCTAAAGAAGTGACTTTAAAAGAGAATAATTATAAAAATGTATACTATCTATGAAAGGTAGATTGAACATTACATTCTACTATACTTTAGTTCTGACTTAACAGGAGACTAAAGAAGTTTCCAGAATTTAAATGAAACTGCAGTGAATCATAATTTAAAATAAACTGAGAGAAACTAAGTATATATCAAAGCATGAAGGGCTTCTGTGGCAGAGCCAAGATGGCTATGTGAAACTAGCATGGTCCTGGAGCTTTTCCTTACACAATGTTAAATGAAACCTCCTCACAGTCACTAAAATTATAGGTCCCACCAAAAAGAAATTGAAATGAATTTTCATTTGCAGACATCATGGAGGATCTTTGTGAAGACCTGTCTCTTTTGGGTGGGGGGTGAAGGAGAAGTAAAGCCCAGCTAGGCAGAATGGGAAAGCCAGGAGGAGTCTTTTATCTGATGTGCAACCCAGGTGCAGACAACCAGACAGTAGCTCAGATTCCAGAAGCTAGATAGTAAGGCAGAAGGGAGGGTCCCAAGCCCAGACAAAGCCTGAAATCTGAAAAAAAATGGGAGAAAAGAAAGGAATGGATTAGGGACAAACTACTGCATAGGCAGAGTCTGTACATAAAGGAGAATACAAACCTCTGTATAGTCAATGCATGGGTTACCTAAGCAACATTTTGGTCAGCAATAAACCAGGAATCAGACTCCAGTCACCAACAAAATAACTCAGGACTATACGCTTTATACTCCAGGAGTAGAGCTCAATAATCAAAATGAACAGAAAAGCAAAACTAAACTAAAAGAATGCTAATCATAGAAAGGTACTATGCATGTAGAAATGATGAAAATTACATCTGAGAAGAAAGTAGGGATAAATTACCCACAATGGAAGTCACAAAGGAGTATATGAATTGCATTCAAATCCAAAACCTCAAAGAGGATCTTAAAAATAATTAAAAAACCAAAGAAGAGTGGAAGAAGAAAAAAGAAAAAAAAGAAATGAGAACTATGTAGTAAAATTATGAAAAATTGACCAAAGAAATCAACCACTTTAAAAATACAAATAAAATAAAAAAAAGTTTTTCAAAAATATGTAAGTACAATGCTAACCTGATTGCTCATCTCTGAGGGGAGGGGGTTGGGAGGGGAGGTTGGAAGGAAATTTTGTAACTTAAAAATATACATGTACATATGGATGAAAAATAAATTAATAAATAAAAAGTAAAAACAAGTGTAAAAGGAGTGTAACTCTTCAAAAAATATAATTGACCAACTAGAAAAGGAATACAACTCAGCAAAAAGTAAAATTAAGAAAAGCTAGAAAAGAAAACAAAAGTTATCTGAAGAAAATAAAACCTTAAAATTTATAATTGGACAAATAGAAACTAAAGAATCTAGGAGACAACAAGTTTCCATTAAAAAAATCAAAAGACTGAAAATTTTGGAAAAAAAAACCCATAAAGTTCCTTTTTGGAAAAACAAATGAGCTGAAAAAACAGATTTAGCTGAGACAATTTACAAATTATTGGTCTACCAGAAAGATAGATTTTTTTTAAATGAAGTAGAGGAGCTCCAAAAATGAAATAGAGGACTTCTCTATATCAAAAAAATGGTCTGGAAAAATATCTTTCGGGATATTATCAGCAAAATTGCCCCAATATACTAGATCAAGAAGAGAAAAGTAATCTTTGAAAGAATACAAAACCCCTCCAGATAGAAATCCCAGGATAACAACTCCAAGAATTATCACAGCCAAATTCCAAAATGTTCAAATAAAGCCAGAAATACTGCAAGCAGTCATAGTGAAGAAATGAAGAAATTTATATACAAGGGAGGCACAGTCAGCATTAAACAAGACTTATCAGCTTTGACATTAAAGTACTGGAGGACTTATGGTATTTCAGAAGGCAAAGTACTTTGTATAACAACCAAAGATATATATATATATATATATATATATATATATATATATATATATATATATATATATATTTATGTGTGTATGTATATTTCTAAGTTGCACAATTTCCTTCCACACTCCCTTCTCACCCCCCTCCCCACAGAGGCAAATAGTCAGGTTAGCATTATACATACATATTTTGATAAACATGTTTACAGATTAGTAATTTTCAGTATGAAGAATTAGGACTAAGGGAAAGAGATACATGAGAGATAATTTTTGTAATGTGTTCATTAGATCCTGAAGGGTTTTGTGTGTGTGTGTGTGTGTGTGTGTGTGTGTGTGTGTGTGTGTATGTGTTGTTTTCTTTTGTTTTGCTTCCACTGGATGGGGATAACATAGTCCATAGGCAGTCTAATACAGTTGTCCAAGCTTTCTGGACTGCTGAGAGGATCTGCTTCCATGATGGGTGTTTATCTCACAATGTAGTTGTTGATGTGTACAGTGTTCTATTGGTTCTATTCCGTTCACTCAGTATCAGATCCCATTAGTAATTCCATGCTTCTCTAGAGTCTGACCATTTATGGTTTCTTATAGAACAATAGTATTCCATGCTATTCAGGTACCATAACTTGTTTAGCCATTCCCCAATTGATGGCCATCCCCTCAATTTACAATTTTTTGTCATTGCAAAAAGAACTTCCATGACTATTCTTGAACATGTAGGACTTTACCCTTTATTTATAATTTCTTCTGAATATAAACCTAGAATTGGAATTCCTAGGTCAAAGGGTATGAACAGATGTATTATTACTCTTTAGGCATAGTTCCATATTGCTCTCCAGAAAGGTTGAATTTGTTCACAACTCTACCAGCAATGCATCAATGTCTCAATCCACCCACAACCTCTCAAACATTCATTCTTTTTCCCTTTTTCTCATCTTAGCCAATATAATAGGTGTGAGATGTTATCTCATTTTTGTTTTATTTTGCATTTCTCTAATCCATAGTGATTTTCATATGATTATATATAGCTTTAATTTTTTCATTTGAAAACTGTCTGTTCATATTCCTTGACCATTTATCAAAGGGGGGAAAAAAGATGGATTATAAATGAGAGGATTTCCAAAGTTTCCTGATAAAAAGACCAGAAGTGAAGAGAAAATTCAATCTTCGAATATAAGAGTCAAGAGTTTCCTAGAAAGATAAAGAGAAAGGAGGGGGAAAAAAACAAATGTTAGTCAAAAATATTAATTGCATACAACCCAGCAAGGGAAGATAATACTTGTAACTCTTGAGAATTTTATTTCTTTTAGGAAAATTAAAGAGTTGAATATAGTTGAAGAGATTGCACTAAGAGGATGGGTATGTTTGGTTCTTATAATTATAATGTATTTATATATTATTTATATAGAGCATTTATATATAACATTTATGTATTATTAAATATAATTATAATATATTTATGAATTTATAAATATGATTATAAATAATTATAACTAATCATTGAAGAAGAACAAAATGTCCCTGTGTTTGAGACAAAATACATTGTACCGGACTGTAGTGGATAACACCAGTATGAACTTATAATGGACTAGCACAAGCCATGCACAAATAATCTAAGTGATCAACCAGGTTGTTTATTCTAAATTTATGTATCACACATTTCCTTTGAGCTACTTTAATTCTGCCTTGTTCATAGAGCTCAGCACTTACTCTGAAAAGGGCACCCTATACTGGACTGTCCTGTACCAGTGTCTCTCATTTCTTACATTCAATTCTAAAGATCTTAAGAGAGACCATCATGGAATTCCAGGACTTATAGTACTTAGAGGTTCTACACATAATTAAATCAGAAGTTACTTTACTTACTAGATGCCTAGAGGTTTACAGTACAATAGCGGTAGAGGGGGTAGCATACTTAGAAGGGTTGGACTTAAATAGATTAGGAGGTGATCTTTTCTTAATCTCTACTTTAGCAAACTAGGGTTTTAGTACCATGGTGTCAGTGCTAAAAGGACAGTAGGAGAGATTATACCTGATTTTTTAGATGGGGAGGGCTGTAGGGTTATGGTTGGAGTACTATAGAGATGGGGGACAGAGTATATTTAGAGAAACTTGACATGAGTACATCATGTTTGGCTTCAATCGAAGGGAATATGCTTGTGGAGTAATAAATGGTTCAGGAAATGATTTGACTTTGCATAAAGCTTGGGCTCATGAGGCTTTTGTATCCAGGAACTGTACTTGAAGAGGAGATAAAGTATTAACTGATTATAATTTAAAGTGATTCATGACTTTTTCAAAGTATATTTCTAATAATGTTTATTAATAAATAACAATAATTTAATTTAATAATTAAATTAGTTTAATAATAAATTAAAAATAAAAGTAATAAATGTTTAATAATAAATTTCCAATGAGACAGAAGAGAGGAGGGTACATAGTGACTATGAGACAATACTGCTTATCAATCAATTAAACAATCATTCAATCAACTTTTGAGAATAGTACTTGACAAAGGAGATGTAAGTATAAGACAGGGTTAAAATAATAAAAGTATTAAAGGAGGACTATACTTGAAGAAAGTTAAACATTAGTGGATAAAATAACAAAGTGAAGAGAGGCACAAAGCCCTTTAATAGTAGAAGGAAAGAAGGGAGGGTGTGTGAACACTGAATAACTCTTACTCAATAGATTTGACCCAGAGAGGGAATAGCATACATTCTCAATTGGGTTTAAAAAAATCTATCCTTCCTGACAGGGAAGTAGGAGGGAATATGAAGGTGATAAAAGGGAAGGTGAAGGTGAAGATAAAAGTGAAATTAAGCTTTAAGCTAAAATTTAAAAGAAAAATTTAAAGGGGAAAGGGAACCATTGGTGAGAAGGAATAAAAGGAAAGGAAAGCAAAAGTACAAAGGGGGAAAGATAGCATGGAGCAAAGCACATAATTAGTAATCTGAACTGTAAATGTGAATGGGATAAACTCTCCTATAAAATGGAAGTAAATAGCAGAATGGATTAAAGCCATAATTAATGGAACATATAAGAAACACATTTAAAGCAGAGAGATACACACAAGACAAAGGTCAAAAGCTGGTGCAAAATATATTATGCTTCAATGAAGGCAAACCCCGCCCCAGGAATAGTGATCCTGATCTCAGAAAAAGCAAAAGGAAAAATAGATCTCATTAAAAAGGCAAAGGAAAGAAACTAAATGATACTAAAAGGCACTGCATGCAATGAAATCATAACATCATGAAATGTATATATACACACACATATGCAGAGAGCTATTGGTATAGCATTCAAATTCTTAGAGGAGAAGCAGAATGAATTACAAGGAGACATAGACAACAAAACTATAATAATAAGGGACCTCAAATTCCCTCTTTCAGAAATAAATAAAGCTAACCACAAGAAGGTGAATAAAATCTTAGAACACTAAGATATGATAGACCCCCTGAGGAAAACTGTATGGGGTATAGGAAAGATATATCTTTTTCTCTGCAGTACAAGGCATCTATGTCAAAATTAACCAAATACTAGGGCATAAAAGTCTTGCAATCAAATGCAGTAATAAATGCATAACTTTCAGATCTTGACGCCATAAAAATTACATATAATAAAGGGCCATGGAAAGATAAACTCAAAATTAATTGGAAAATAAATAATTAACTTTAAAGAATGAGTAGATCAAACAACAAATTATAGAAATAATTTATCACTTCATCTAAGAAAATTATAACAATAAGGCAACACACCAAAATTTATGTAATATGGCCAAAGTGGTTTTTAGAAATTTTATATCTCTAAATACTTAAATGAATAAAATAGAGAAAGAGGAGATCAGTGAATTGGGTATGCAACAAAAAAGCTAGAAACCTACGTAATTAAATATCTTCAATTAAATACAAAATTAGAAATTCTGAAAATCAAAGGAGTGATTAAAAAATTGAAAGCAAGAGCAACATATTCTACTGGATAAAACTGAGTTGATATTATGAAAAAAATCAAGAAAATAGGTAAACTTCTGATCAATCTGATTAAATAAAAGAAAGAAGAATAGTAAATTACTAGTATAAAAATGAAAAAGATGAACATCACTGCCAATGAGGAGGAAATTAAAGAGATAATTTAGAGATATTTTGTCCATCTGCATGACAATAAATTAGATAACCTGAGTGAAATTAATGAATATTTATAACAATACAAATAACAAAACAAAACAAACAATACAAAAGTTTCCAGGTCCAGATAGATTGACAAGTGAATTCTTTCAAATATTTAAGTAACAATTACAATTCAATATAAACTATCTAAAATGGGAGAAAAAGGAATTCTTCCAAATTCTTTTTATGACACCAATTTATTTCTGATACCTAAACCAGGAAGAGTCAAAGTAAACAAAGAAAATTATAGACCAATCTCCCTAATGAAGAATGATGCAAAAATAGTAAATAAAATTTTAGTAAAGAGATTACAATAAGTTATTCTACCATGTTCATTTAGGAATTATACCAGGTAGGTAAGTATGTTTTAATATTCAGAAAGCACTCAACATAATTGAATATATCAATAAAAATGAATAGAAATCATATGATTATCTCAATAGATGCTGAAAAAGCCTTTCACAAAATAATACATACATTTCTTTTAAAAACCCTAGAGAATATAGGAATAGAGTTTTCCTTCAAGTAATAAACAGTTTCTGTTTAGAAACTAACAACAAAGATTATATATAACAGGGACAAACAAGGAGCAATTCAAATAAGATCAAGGGGAAAACAAGGATGCCCATTATCACCATTACTATTAAATATATTATTAGAAATGTTAGCTTTAGCAATAAGAGAAAGAACAGAAATTGAAGGAATTATAATTGGCATTGGGGAAGCAAAATTCCACTCTAAGCAGAGGACAAGATAATGTACTTAGAGAAGAACCCTTAAGAATCATCTAAAAAGCTACTTGAAACAATTAAATTCAGCTAAGTTGCAGGATATAAAATGAATTCACAAATCTCTCTCTCTCTCTCTCTCTCTCTATATATATATATATATATATATATATATATATATATATTCATATATGAAAAACCAAGGCCAAGAGTAAGAGATGGAAAAATTCCATATAAAATAATTGCAGACAACATAAAATACTTGGGAATCTTCCTCCCAAGACAAATCCAGAAACTGTTTGAATATAGTTATAAATCACTTCCCAGACAAATGAAATCAGAACTAAGTAATTGGAAAAACCTTAATTGCTCATGGTTAGTTCAAGTCAATGAAATAAAAATAACAATTCTACCCAAATTAAATTAGTTATTTAGTGTCATACCAATCAAACTACCATAAAATAGCTATTTTACTGAGCTAGAAAAAATAATAACAAAATTCATCTGGAGAAAGAAAAGGTAAAGGATATCAAGGGAACTGATAAAAAATGTGAAGGAAGGTAGCCTAGATCTACCAGATCTAATACTATAATATAAAATGGCAGTCATCAAAATCTGCCTGGTCCTGATTAGAAGGAAAATATTGGACCAGTGAATGAGGATAATTACAACAGAAATAGCAGTAAATGACTGTAGCAAGCTATTGTTTGACAAACTCAAAGAGAGGTTCTGAGATAAAAACTCACTATTCTACAAAAATTGTTGGGAAACTTGGAAAAATAATATGGTTAAAAACTAGGAATGACTCACATCTCCAACCAAAATAAGGTCAAAATGCATATAGAATTTAGATTAAAAGTTCACTTAACAGATCAAGAAATACTCTTTCTGGAGGTGGCTAGGTGGCGTAGTGAGGGGCGGCTAGGTGGCATAGTGGATAAAGCACCAGCCTTGGAGTCAGGAGTACCTGGGTTCAAATGTGCTCTCAGACACTTAATAATTACCTGTGTGGCCTTGGGCAAGCCACTTAACCCCATTTGCCTTGCAAAAATCTAAAAAAAGAAAAAAAGAAATACTCTTTCTGTCAGATCTATGAAAAGGGAGAGAAATTTATGATGAAACAAGAAATAGAGGACATTATATATTGCAAAATATATGTTTTTGACTATATTAAATTGATAATTTCTTGCAATAATACAATCAGTGTTGCCCAGATTAGGAGGAAGATAGAAAGATGGGAAACAATTTTCATAGATAGACGTTCTGATAAAAAAAGTTCCCTTTTCTGAAATATATTGAGAATTGAAACACATGTCCAAGATTGCAAATCACTCCCCAACTGATAAGTGGTCAATGGATATGAACAGTTTTCAAATGAAGTAATTAAAGTTATGTATAACCATATTAAAAAAATGTTACAAATTATTACTGATTAGAGAAATGCAAATTAAAACAACTATGAACTGCCACCTCACAACTATCAGATTGGCTAAGATGACAAAAAGGGAAAATGATCAATGTTGGAGAGATTGTTGGAGGATTGGGATATTAATACACAGTTGTGGAGTTGAGAACTAATCCAACCACTCTGGAGAATAATATGGAAAAATTCCCAAAAAGCAATAAAACTGATCAAATCCTTTGATCCCAGCAATACCAATATTAAACCTATGTCTAGATGAAATAATAAAAAAACAAAAAAATGCTCCAAAATATTCATAGATGTTCTTTTTGTAGTGTCAAAGAATAGGAAATTGAGGGGATGCCCTTCTAATGGGTCATGTCTGAACTATTTATGGTAAATGAATGTTTTGGAGTACTATTGTTCTATAAGAAACCATGAATGAGTACACTTTAGAGAAACATGGAAAGAATTACAGGAACTGATGCTGAGTGAAGGGAGCAGGAAAAAAAAATACATTATACACATTAGCTCCTCTCAGCATTTCAGAGAGGTATGACAACCCTGGAAGATTTGTTATGGACAACAACATCCACATTAAGGTGAAGAAAACAAAAATAACAATAAATTATAGAATCTGAAAAAACATTTGTTCACTTTCTACAAATTTCTCTTATGATGTTCCTTCTTATTTCATGGCTTTCATTCTTTTTCCTCAGTCCTAATTCTTCACACACAAAATGACTAATATGTAAACATGTTAGACACAAATGCATATGTACAATGTTCACTAGCCTACTCGCAGCTGAGGGAAGGGTTATGGGAAAGGAGGGTGGAAGAAAATTCTGTGACTTGTAAAATCTACATGCAGATGAATGTTGAAAAATTTCATAACATGTAATTGGAAAAAATAAAATAAAAATATTAATAAGAAAAGAAAAATGCATGCTGTCATAAAAGAATGTTTCAATTTCCAAATACATTGTTCAAAATATAAAATAAAATGAGAGAGACAGAGACAGTGAAAAAGAGAGAGAGACAGACAGACAGACAGACAGACAGAGAACATATGAAAAGATTCTCATTCAGGATCTAAATAAAGAGATTAGCTTTGCAGTTAGACCTAGGTTTTGCTAAAGGAAGTTATTTGCTGAACACATTGAAATACTCTTGCCTGCAAGAGTAAAGATGAAATGACAAATCCATATATATAAACTGATGACTTGATAGCTTTATTTCATGCAGGAAACAGGTGGCCAGAAATAGACTCTAATTTGAGAGCAAGGAGAGAACTATTTTGTTTTGTTGTTTCTGTTGTTGCTGTTGACAGCCAACTCTAACCAATCTGGATTGTGCAGATTGCTTGAAAATTATTAAGGACACATTGAGAAAAGCAAAACAAAACATCAAAAGTAATGAAGTACAAGACAAAGCACATATAATTTTTACCTTTGGACCAAAAATGCAAAGGAACTAATTGAAATTGAATCAAGATCGAAATTTTATTATAAAGAAACTCAAATATAATATATGCAACACAAAACAATTGACTTAAAGAGAAGAAATAACAAGATATTATGTCTGCATTTGATAAATATAACTTTGAATATCTAGATATCTCTAATAATGAAAAATGCATATTTGTATTTTGAAAAACTTATTCATGTTTATTTTGTGTTATCCAATTTGTGTTACTCAATTTATCCTATTAATAATTTGACAGATGGTCAGGTCATTTCAAAAAGGTCCTCTTTGAACTGGGACCATCACTTTCAGTTTGCTTTCCAAATCAGAGATGGCATAGAAAACAAGGTTTTACAATGAGCTGAAGGGTTTAAAGGAAAGAAAAGATGAAAACAGTAAATTAATAAATATTAACTGATAAGGAAGCAAGGTGATTTAATGGATGGAACATTATTAGACCTGGAGTTAGAAAAATTACAGGATAATATTACCTGGATGAGTCTGCTTAAGTGATTTCAATTTTTTTGAACCCGTTTCCTTAACTGTAAATTAAAAGAGTAGATTCAATAAGATGCCTTCCACGTCTAAATCCATGACCCCATGTAGCACTTATTCTGTGCCAAGCAAGCACAACAAAATAATGAAAAGGTTTTCCCTTGAAGTAAAAAGGTAATATGATTATAGACTAGGGGAAATATTTTGGGTAAGACTCGTGAAATAGGGACAATCAGGGTCTATTTCTATGAATGCCTTGCAGAAAAATTCCATAGTATGTACTTTTACATTCTTCAGTAGCAGCTTTAGGTTTTCAATATTTTACTTCTCCTATCCTTGACATTTTTCAACCTTTCAGCACAGCAGCACCACAGAACATACACACACACCACACACACACACACACACACACACACACACACACACACACACACACACAATCAAAACACTCACTCATACCACAACCATGCTTTCTGTTGAGCAATCCATGCTTTCTCATAAATCCTCCATAGAAATTCAACTCAGTGTTCTTGCTGGAGGTTCTCCAGTACATAAATTTCAATGTACTGTTTGAGTTGATGGTTTATTGATTCTTCTTTATTCTACATTTGTTCTTATTCAGTAGTTTCAGTTGTATCAGACTCTTTGTGAACCCATTTGGGGTTTTCTTAGAAAAAAATACTAGACTAGTGTGCTATTTACTTCTCCTGATAATTTTATAGATGAAAACTGAGGCAAACAGGGCTAAGTTATGTGTTCAGGGTCACATAGCTACTAAGCATCTAATTTTAGATTTGAACTCAAGTAGTTGAGTCTTCCTGACTTCCAGACTACAAAGTACTCTATCACTGTGCCACTGCTTTTCCAATACTTAGAGAATATTTTTCACAATTAATCACAAGCAGATAATCATATTACAGCCTGTCCCCATTAGGTATTTTTCCCATTGTATTTGGGTATATTTAAAATTTGATTCTTTTGAATTTGTGATGTCCCAGAATTCTCGATCATATTTCATCAATAGGAGAATTTTGTTGTTTTAGAGGTACACTCAAGACTCTTCAGTGACTCCTTATTATCTCTAACATACAAATTCTTAGGTTTGATATTTAAAGCTCTTCAAAATCTAGCTTTAGTTTCTGTTTTCAGACATTTCATACTGCTCACTTTCATGTTTTCTCTCTTCCAACCAAATTGAACATTTTATTGATATCTAAATCTCACGTTCCTTTTCCAGATTCTATTGCATGCTTTTGAGAAGTTAACATCCATTCCTTGAGTAAATTTCTACTTTACTTCTACCTCTTAGATTTTTAACTTCTTTCAATATTCAGATAAGGTACTAAAATCTCTCTCAATTGTTTTCTATCCCCGGTTACTGATGCAAATTGCCTCCTCAAGTCATCTTCTACTTACTTACCTGCTCTCATAGTGTCTCTCCAAGTGGAATATGAGCTATTTGAAAATAAGGGTTATTTATTTATTTTTATTTAACTTTTTATCCTCAAAGGCTAGAATAATAATGTCTTACAATTTGCTGTTGTTCAGTCATTTTTCAAATACGTCCGATTGTTTTTACCCTTTTGGGGGTTTTCATGGCAAATATATTGCCATTTCCTCTTTCAGGTCATTTTAAAGGCGAGAAACTAAAAACTAAGGAAAACAGGGTTAAATGTATTGCCTAGGGTCAGATAGCTCATAAGTGTCTGAGACTGGATTTGAACTCCAGAAGATGAATCTTTCTGATTCTAGGCCTAGTACTCTATTTATTAATGTACCTTATGCCTTGCCCTCTGCCCAATGTCTAGTAAACAGACAATAAATGTTCATCTAACTCAATTGGTACTTGGGACAGTATGCATTTTGTTATCATTGAAACCACAGTTCAATTTTACAAATGTTTTATAACCATTCTTTTCCTGTTCCTCCTCAATTCTAGCCCTTGTTCATTGGCCATTTGCACTACCAAAAAAACCTCCAAAACACATGACAGACAAATTCAATAGACTGCCCAATTCAAATGGTCATATTATTTTTTTGAAGTAGCAAATATATTTATTTTGGAAAATTTATCTTTTTTATTTTTAAAAATATTGTAAATAGCAAAACTCAGCAATTGAATACCCTATGATAGATATGATACAATCATTATTACCCCCCCCCATTTTAGAGATGAGGAAATTGAAGTTCTGGTAGGGTAAGTGGTTGGTATAAGGCAGGGATGTGGAACCTTTTTTCTGACAAGGGTCCTTGGATAGTTATAACCCCAAAATTAACTTGCTATATTTGGTCAAAAGATTTAATTAATTCACCCCTGAAAACCTCCTAAATTTATTGAATTTTTACTTCTCCCTGCAGTTGTGGCAACACCAGATCAAATGATTTGGGGGTCTTATATAACCAGCAGAACAGATATTCCCCATCACTGATCCAAGGTCACATGGATCATATCTCCCAAGTTTGATTCCTTTTAGTCTCTCCTACTACTTCTCTCTGAAGGAAAGGGAGTTTAGAACAATAGTATTAAAAGAATTAGATCTGGACGACACTTTAGAGACAACCTTATCCCACTCATTTTATAAATTAGAAAGCTGAGGTTGGATTTTTACCAGAAGACCTTATGACAATTGTTTATACCCCAGAGGACAACAAAACTGCCTCTATAAAATCCACAGCAGGTTAAAAGAGATTGGACTAATCATCAAAGCTACAAAAGCAAAGTGGCTGAAAAAATATGCTTGGGTTACCCATGGTATTCAATTCAATAAACCACCATCCAATGCCAAATATATATGTATTTTCTCTGTATGTGCTACACATAAAACATATATAAACATACATACACATATATTTATCCTTTGTATATCTACATGCAGACATATTATACATGTCTATAAGCAGGGTATATTCATTTGTTCATATAAGTGCACATGTGCCTATGTGTGCATACACACAAAGTGTTTCAAAAGTATTAATTTAATTTTAATCTTCTACTTGTATACATGTACAGTTATGTTAGCTTACCTATAGATATTACTACAGAAACTAATTGTATTGTGTTTCAAGATACTGAAAAATATCAGTTTTTCTCTGATCAGGGATGCATTTATCTATGAATAAAGTCCTACTTAAAGTATCTTTGTGGAAGTGATACTGAGTTCTTGAAGAATTGGTGTATTCAAGATCTGGCAAATTATCTAGGCTAAAGAGATTTATATTATGGATCTTAAGATGGACTGACTGTATGTCAGTCATAGAAACATAAGTTTAGCTTACTTATGGAGACATCAAGTGTTTTTTGACCAAGATGGTTCATCCAATTTAAATCTCTTATTCAAAAATTTATTAATTACCTAAGTATAGAATAAGTGCATCTGGGTGTTGCAATGGATAGAGTGCTGGGTCTGGAGTTTAGAAGACCCATTTTCCTGATATCAAATTTGACCTCAGACATTTACTAGCTCTGTGACCTTGGACAATTCACTTAACACTGTTTGCCTCAGCTTCTCTATTTGTAAAATAGGCTAGAGAAGGAAATGGCAAGTCATTCTAGTATCTTTGCCAGGTAAACCCTAACTGGAATCACAAAGAGTTGGACTTGGATGAAAACAACTGAACAAAACCAGACTTTACAGAATGTTAAACAAAGTTTTGTTTGTTGACATAATTTTGAGATATGACATGGTCCTTGCCCTTGTATCCTAAAGGACAGTTTGAAATCTGTATTGATAGAAGACATGCTCCCAATACAATTATCTACTTGCCTTACTGTTTTATAGTAAGCATGATTCAATGAAGTAACAAACTATCTCTTGAAATCAGACTGCTTCTTAATATCATTCTATTTTCTGAAGTGAAAATGCCCAGATAATGGTTCTCCGTTTTGGAGTTTGTCATTGACTCAGATTGTTTGGAAGTCTTGTTTGGAAGCTCCTTTGAAAGGTCAAAACTTTGAAATGAAAGGTTTTTCATGACTTGGACTTATTCTTCCAACCTGCATGTAAAATAAATATGTATGCATCTCATCAAAAATCCCTGGAAAAAGGATGAGTACATAGATATCTGAACTGGGTTCTAGAAATACACATTCTAAATCTCCCTAGAAAGACTATGGTGGTCCACCACTGTGGAGAGAAATAGGAGGGTTATAATTATACCATAAATAACCTAAGAAAGGGGGAGCAATTATGAGCCATGACTAGGTGATTATTCCTTCACTCTCCTGTCTCTAAGAGAGGTACTGGCCTAGAATTTTCTTTCTACCACACCCCACTGTTTGAAGTCTAACAATAGGATGATCTCTCTTTTGGCAGTTTAGAATGTATATTTCCTTGTCACTCTAAAGGGGAGAGTAACTTTTAGGTTATTCTTAAGAGCTTAGCTCCATAGAACCAAATGCTAGTTACATAATCATAATACCAAATAACTCTCTTCATCATCCTAACAGCAAATAGATTAGAGTGTAATTCATCTAAAAGAAAACAAAGGAATAAATGAGTCCTTCAGGAGGCAGATGAAATCTCATATTAACCACAGTGAATTATTTCACCAGAGGAATCTCTGTTTTCAACAGTATCTGTGGTTTTAGGCAGTGAAAGTCAAAGAATAAGTGGAAACCAGCTCCTTCATATTTTTTAGGGGTTTTTTTGCAAGGCAAATGGGGTTAAGTGGCTTGCCCAAGGCTAGGTAATTATTAAGTGTCTGAGACCGGATTTGAACCCAGGTACTCCTGACTCCAGGGCCGGGTGCTTTATCCACTGCACCACCTAGCCACCCCACCTTCATATTTTTGTGGCTCTAAGGTAGAACCTTTATTCATCATATTCTTTTTGCTTGTTCTTTGTCCTTTTTTCTCAAAGTCTTTCTTGCCTCTACCATAATTCTTTTTAAATTCAAAACAGTCTTTTATTCATTTATGTAGACATGTTCCCCACTTTATACCTCACTTTTCACTTGGTATACAGTATGAAATTCAACAGACCTGTCCTGAAGAATGAGACTTCATGAGCGATTTCTTTTTACAAATTAGCACTGTGGTAACATCTATTTAAATTGCCTATAATATTGCTTTAGTAGAAACTCATGACTGGCTTAATTTTTAAGAGCCCTCTGACTTTATGTGAAGAAAGCAAGGATTTGCAGGCTATACATCTCATCCTGTCTCCATAACAAACTTGATAGATTTCTTTGGAAAACTTACTGAACTTTAGGTTAATGGCATTTTAAAGTGAAACTATTCTAGTCACCAGTCTTTGGAAATATGAATAATTCCAATCTTCTCATCTTTTGAAATTCACACAGAGATTTAGCAAGTGAGTCTTTCCCAAATGATTCGGATGTAAGAAACATTCAGCAAAGTTGATGCCATTCTTGTAAAGAAGGACACAACTAATACTTTCTTTAGCTATTTTCATTTTCTTGGAAAGCAAAGAAATATTTTTAGAACCAAAAATTATCAAATCACATTTCAATGGAAGTTGATAGATCTTTAGTTGATAGATTGAAAGATAGGATAGAATTATTGATATGACCTATAGCCAGCAATGAAATCCAGTGGACAAAAGGTTTGATCTGTAGTTGGAGAAATCTAAGCTAGAATCAAACACTAGTTGTGTGATACTAGAGGGAGAAGTTAACTACTGTTTCCCTCAGTTTTTTGATTTTGAAATTAGGAATGATAATAATAGCAACTACTAGCCAAGTTTTTTGTGAGGATAAAATGGAATAATGTTTGAAAAGTGCTTTTCAAATATTCAAATGCTATATAAATACTGTTGTTGTTTTTTGTTTCTTGTTAATTTTGAAGCAAGGGATTAACTCCTTGAAGTCAGAGACTAGACATATTTCTCTAAATTCAATAAATATTGATTAAAGATCTATGTCATGGTCTGTGGACACAAAATCCTTGTTCTGAAGATTAAACTCAAAATACATACAAAGCAATTTTAAAAAAAGAATACCAACATATAGGAAAGGTCTATGTAGGAGGTGGCCTCTGAGCTATATTTTGAAAACAGATTAGAATTCTACACAAGTGAATAAGCAGTCAAAAAGAAATAAATTCCAGGATGGAAGACAGTTTTTGCAAAGGAAAGTTGGCAGAAAATTGAACTTCATGCACAGGATTTTAGTCAAAACATAATCTATGCTTTGTTACACAACTTGTTGAGACTGATAGAAGGTAGGTGCCCCTGTGTATCTGGAAATACATCAAGGACAATCCAAGAACAAAGAAAGATCACTGCTACCTTAGACTGGATTTCAATTAAAATTATGAAATTTCTTGGTACTTGGACCAAGAACTTTTGGTATAACACTCTATTGTTTCCTAAGATATAAAAGGTCATTGTTGGGATCTGTTGGAATTTCCCTGTGTCACTGCATTCTTCGGCCTAGGTCTGTCATCAGCTCAAACATGGAAGTTCAGGGAATGAAATAGGTGTTTATGCCCAATGGAATCAACTATATCATTCCTGAATATCCTTTCCAAGCTCTTGTTTAGTAGCTTCCTTTTTTGATGTTATATGATCTTCTAGTATCTTATTTGGTTCTAGTTTGAAACCTGAATTACTAGAGACCCCTGTCAGTCCTTCCCAGATCAAAGGGAAACAGCAAGTAGGCGAATTTGACTAGAATAGAGAATTGTGAAAGGGAATTGTGTGAGATGAATAGAAAAATAAGTTGGAGCTAATTTCTAGAGGGATTCATGATCCAAGCAGAGAATTTTTTATTTTAGTGTACAGGAAATAGATAACTAATATAAAATAATAAAAATAATATAATATTATATATGTGTGTGTGTGTGTTTGTGTGAATGTGTATATGTGTTTATGTGTGTGTAAAGTGTCCTGATTGAAACTGTATTTTAGAAACATAAATGTGTAAGAACAGTGCTACACATTGTATCCCACCTTCTGTATTTATGAATACAAATTTGAACAAGTTATAAACTTCCTAAATTTCAGCTTCCTCATCCTTCAACTGGGAGATATTTTGCACTATTTATCTCAAACAGTTGATATGAATTTAGCATTATGTCACCTAAGCAAATCACTTGTAATTATAAATAAATGTAAAAATTATTTTCATTAGACTTACGTTCAAGAAGATGATATTCCTCTATAGATAATGAGTACTCAAAATATATTGCAACAATCCTTTTTTTTTAGGTTTTTGCAAGGCAAATGGGGTTAAGTGGCTTGCCCAAGTACACACAGCTAGGTAATTATTGTCTGAGGCTGGTTTGAACTCAGTTACTCCTGACTCCAAGCCTGGTGCTCTATCCACTGCACCACCTAGCGGCCCCAACAATTCTCAATCAATCAAGGTGAAAGGACACTCTCTTGCATTTTTATGACAGGGACAGAAGTACCTTTCCTGATGGGTGGGGTGGGAAAGGGGAAGAAGGGATTGCTAGGTACATACATAGTACAAAGGAATAGGAGGAGGGTATGGCAAATATTCTAAAATGACATGCAGAAAAACCCCAAAGTTTAATAATAATGGAATATGACTAATAGATATCTTAATCCTCAACCTTAGAAAAATGAAAGCAAAAGTTAAAATGAGAATGGCAAAGATATAAGGATGAAGGATAAAATTTTAGATATGTATGACAAAGTTTTAAATCTTATGATCTGAATTCAAATTTTTCCTCTTATCTAGCTGTGAACTTGGATTAATCATTCAATTTTTGTAAACCTCAGTTTCCTCATCTTTAACATGAAGAGGTTGGACTGGGTAGTCACTAAGGTTTCTTCAGCTCTAAATTTATGATGAAAATCTAAATCCAATGGCATATATAAAGGCAAGTACTACACAAGACCTGTTTTCTTCAATAGTTAGAGGAGATGGTATATCTAACTAAACCACTATTGATGATGTTTTTGGTCCACCATTTTCAAAGAGATTGAATGAGAATATAGAATGATGGTTTTACTTGTGCCTGAACTGGATTTAAGTGAGTCAGAGTCACACAAAGTCATCAGCCTCATTTGTTCTTCCAGAGTCACTGAAGTACCTCTGTTCTGTTGGGGGTGTCTTCACATGCTTGGAGTAGAAACCTCCATAGATCACTGACAGACCCATCAAATACCTTTAAATTGATTTACCAGGACTACTGAGCTGATTTACCAGAATGTGATCATTGCTCATAATTTAGCTGCTTGAAGTCACAGAGGATAGTTAAGTACCAAGTTTTCAACAACTGTGCAATGGAGAAATGGGTTGAAATACCTGTAGCAGTTACCAAGTCTCATCCCAACATATTGGGGGCCCCACTGATCCTTGGTGGAGTGAGGAAAGAGTTAAAGAGTTATGTGACTGAAGGCAGAACAATAAATAAAGAGATGGGACTCCAACAAGATGGAAAGGAGAGTCTGATTTATTGAGCTATGCACAAGCTTATATTTTTCAAAAATCACAAGGTCCCTTCTTTATCTAATCCCTTGAGAACATTGAATATTTCCCTTGTTCCCAGGTTGTGCTGTTATATACTGGCATGTCAAGTGCATCATAACTGCATAACTGCTCATCTTCCAGGAACATTGTATGTTAGAAAGTAACTACTTATGCTTCCTGGGATGGAGAACCAAACCAGACAAAGAACAGACTCCTTCCACCTAGAGGGTTTATTCAACCATCATGATCAGAGATCTACTCGAGCAGGCTACTTCCACCGAAAGGGTTTATTCAACCATCATGGTCAGAGACCCACTGACCTGTCCTCAACACCCACAAATGTCACTACTCTGCATGTTTGTTGTAGAAGACTGGCATGATTGGTATCCTACAAGGCAATACTATTCCCGGGCTTTTGAGTTAAATGTCCTTTAAATATTAAAAACTTGAGGGGAACTTACCTGAGGCCTACTTCCTCTAGGCTTTTTTTAATGCTTCAAATTAGTTTTTTGTCTAGGAGAGATGAGTAATATAATTCATTAATTAGGCATGCAAATGAAATTCAAATCTTTTCCTTAGCAGTGTAAATGATCCTGACACACATACAGTATATCACTAAAGTGTCACTTTGACAAGATCCATCACCTTCTTTTTGATATTTTCTTCTCTCTTGGTTTAGGGGAACTCTACTCTCTTCATCGAAGTTATCAATAAGAATAAAAGGAAAAGAAAATATCAAGTATATAGAAGAGTAAAAAAAGGTGAAAAGGACTAATAGGAATGAAGAAAAATGGGATCTCTTTTTTCATTAGGTTTTTTTTTTTTGCAAGGCAAACGGGGTTAAGTGGCTTGCCAAGGCCACACAGCTAGGTAATTATTAAGTGTCTGAGACTGGATTTGAACCCAGGTACTCCTGACTCCAGGGTTGTTGCTTTATCCACTACACCACCTAACTGCCCCCAAAATGAGATCTCTTGAGAGAGAAAAAATTCTATGCATTTTTCTCTTAGAAATTTGATAGTTCCTTCTCAGACTCTTTTGTTGAATCTTCATCTAGGTCATGGGTGTAGCTCAGGATTTTGTCATGGACCTTTTTCTATAGCTATACTACCTCACTTGATAACCTTATTAATCCCCATGAATTTATTTACCATCACTGTGCTGATGCTTCTCAGTTCATCTCCAGTGTGGTACCTTCAAATGCTTATTACACAATTTAAACTAAAAGTTTAAATTAATTAAACTGGAAGTCTGGTCAAGACAGCAGAGAGAAAACAGGCTCTGTTTTAGGCTCTCATGGCTTTCCTTCAGAACTAACATACATCAAGCCTCTTAACAGATTTGAGATCCATAGAACCCACAGAATAACAGAGTGGAACATCTCCCAGTAAATTCTGTGACAGGAGAACATAGGCATGTTCAGGTCAGAGAGCAAAGAGGGAGACTGAGTGAGACTGGGGACTAAACTATGAACTATAGCAGAAGACTTTGCCAAATGTGCTGTGGGCAGTCAGACAGATGGGAGAGCTCCACCTGGCTGCCCAGACATCTATACAACCTGTTTAGCTGGTGTGGAAGACCCCAGCTGCTAACCAGAATTTCTAACTGATACCCCCATTGTTTCTGTGAAAGGGACTGAATTTCTCTAGAACAAAGACAGAAATAGTCGCCAAGCATTTGCACCTTGCTCCAAGGCCCTGGTGTGGGTCATAGATTTTCCCCAGCACTGTTTATGCTGATTATCATGAAAGAACCTGCGGTTTTTCTAGCCTGAGGGCTCAGCCCAGATTGTGTGAGGACAGCCCAGATTCTGCCCCAGGCTTAGGTAGTAGATCATTGACACTTTCAACTCAGATAATCCAGAAAGAGTTTCTGGCATTCCTTACTGGTGGGCATACTAAGTAAGCCCTGGAGCTCCTAACCCCAATGAGCAATGCCTCTAAGGAATCTTAACAATGAAAGTCTACAAACCATTTCCTTCTCCCAAGCCAATTCCATCCCCCATAGGGAAAGGGCCAAAAATGAAGAAAGGCCAGTCCAAAGTGAAATCCATTGAATGTTAACTTAGAAATAAGGGAAGAAAGGGAAAGGGAAGGAGTTTCAAAGGAGAATATGAATTGGTCTTCAGTCCTGAAAGACATCTTTTAAGAAATCAGAAAGGGTTTAAAAATCTAATGGAAAAATTAGGAAAAGAAAAGCAAGAGAAAATTAACACTATGCTAAAGAAAATTAGTATCTTATGTGAAGAAAAAAAATCCTTTGAAAATACAATTGGACAAGAGCAAAAAGAAAATAGTTCTCTCAAAAACACAACTGGACAAAAAGATAACAACTCCTTCAAAAATAGAATTGACCAGTTGGAAAAAGTGATGCAAAAGGTAAATGAATAAAACTCTTCTCTAAAAAAAAGATTGATATCTGTGGACACAAATAACTTTATGAGATAGTAAGAATCAATTAAACAAAAAATTTTAAAAAAATGAAAAAGGAAGAAAATGTGAAAGATCTCATAGACAAAAGAACTGACCTGGAAAACAACTAAGAGAAACACTTTAGAATCTTAGAGCTACTTGAAAACCTTAAAGAAAAAAAATCCTGATCTCTATACATTAGGATACTGTGAAGGAGAACTGCTTTGAAAGCAGAAGGAAAGATAGTCCTTGAAGGAATACAACTATCCCCTCCTGAAAGGGATCCTAAAGTGAAAACACCAAGGAATATTGTGGCCAAACTCCAGAACTATCAGATCAAGGAAAAAAGCCTTCAAATTGTCAGAAAGAAATAATTCAGGGACTTCTGGTCAAGATAGTGGAGAAAGACAGGCACTGTGTTAAGGTCTCTTGGTTTCCCCTCAAAAAATAACATGGAAGAAACCTCTTAACAGAAATTCAAACCAAAAAATCCAGAAAGAGAAGTTAGGAGAAGAACCCCTACCAAATGTTCTATCTCAATGGAACGTGGTTGAACTGGAGCAGAGAGCAGAGAGCCAGTGGGGCAGGGTGAAGTCAGAGGACAGCTTTAACCATGGAGGCTTTGGTGAGTGGCAGGTCCAAGGACTAACTTTAGCCATGTAATCTTTGACTGGGGGAGCAGAGGTCTGGTGAGTCCCAGCGTGCGGGAAGGTGAGTCCCAGCACAGAATTGCAGAGCATGGCTGGACATCGATCCCCTGGGCTAGGGGATCTTGAGTTCCATACTTTTAGCAGAGCTCTCTTCTCAGAACAAACAGTAACAGTCTCACCCCCCATCTCAGGTTCAGGTGTGGGCAGCAGAACTCCCTTAGATGAAAGGGAGATTAACCATCTCCCCCAGGGCCCAGACCACATTGTTCAAGGATAATTCAAACCTTGTTGCTGCCCTCAACCTCTCCAGGCCTAGGGAGAGGGCCTCAAACACTCCAGAGAAAGCAACCAGTATCCCTTACTGGCTGGCCCACTTGGAGTTATGGAGCCAAGTAAACTAAGCCTCTAGGATTTCCAAAAGCATACCTCTGAGAGCCAGGCCCTCCACCAACACAAGATCCTAGGAAAATGAAGAAAAGCCAGTGTAAGAGGGGCCCATTGAGAATTACTTTGCAGACAAAGATCCTAACCCAGAGTGATTGAGAATTTCAGAGGAGAATATGAGTTGGTCTCCAGTCAAGAGAGACTTCCTTGAAGAAATCATAAAGGAATTTAAAAACTAATTGGAAAAATTGGGAAAAGAAATTTAAGAGAAAATGAACATCTTGCAAGAGAAAATGAACATCTTGCAACAAGAAAACAAATCCTTGGAAAATACAATTAGACAAATACAAAATGAAAATAATTCTCTCAGATCTTCAATTGGGCAAATGCAACAAGATAATTCTCTCAAATCCTCAACTGGGTAAATGCAAAAAGAAAAATATTCTCTCAAAACTATGCTTGGGTGAATGGAAAACTCCTTCAAAAACAGAATTGACAAATTGGAAAAGGAGTTGCAAAAGATAAATAAAGAAAATTTTCTCTAAAAAAGAGCATGGAATCTATGGAAATTAATGATTGCATGAGACAAGAAGATTCTGTTAAATGAAACCAAAAGATAGAAAAAAAAGAAGAAAATATAAAATACTTCATCAGCAAAACCACTGATCTTGAGAATAGAACAAAGACAGACAACCTAAGAATTTTTGTTCTTTCTGAAAATATTGGAGAGAAAAAAGCCTGGACTTAATATTACAGGATTTAGTGGTAGAAAACTGACCTGATATCATGGAACCAAAGGGAAAAATAGTTATTGAAAGAATACATCAATCCTCTCTGGAAAGCTATCCTAAAATGAAGATACTAAGGAATATTGTGGTCAAATTCCAGAACTGTAAAATACAAGATAAAATCCTGCAAGCAGTCAGAAAGAAATAATTTAAATATCAAGGATCCACAGTAAGGATTACACAGCACCTGGCTGCATCAACATTAAGGAATTGAAGGGCATGGAATGAGATATTCCAAAGAATGCAGCCAAAAATCCACTAGCTGGAAAAATTGAGCCTTCTCTTCCTAGGGGAAAAGATGGACATTTAAGGAAATGGGAGACTTCTAACTTTTCATCATGGAAAGAACAGAGCTAAGCAGAACATTTGGACATCAAACAGGAGACTCAACAGACATATGAAAAGGTAAAAAAAGAAGGAAGGGTAAAGGAAAAAAACTGCTATACAATTAGATGAAATTGGCTATCATTCCAGCATGGGAAAAAGATTCTCATAACTCTTGAGGATTGCAACTCTATCAGAGAGAATATACTTAGCCAAAAGTGATGGACACTCATGACTTATCTGTGAAATTTCTATCCAATAAGATGAAACTGGCTATATCTCTACTTAGGAGAAAGACTCTCATAACTCTAGAGAATTGTAAGTTATTTGGCAGAATATTCTTAGTCAGAAATTA
The DNA here is from genome assembly GCF_037893015.1 of Macrotis lagotis. Taxonomy (NCBI): domain Eukaryota; kingdom Metazoa; phylum Chordata; class Mammalia; order Peramelemorphia; family Peramelidae; genus Macrotis; species Macrotis lagotis. The sequence goes on from NC_133666.1 coordinate 388,327,559, forward strand.
TGAACACACAAGATTTTTCTGTGACTCTGATAGAATTATTTAAAATCAATACTTCCTTTAAAAGGGGGAAAGTAAGGAGATGGGAGGATGGAGGAGACTGAATGGAGTAATTCTCATTACATTAAGAAGTACAAAGAAATTATTGCAATAGATGGGAAGAAGGGAGGAGGAGAGAACCACCTGAATCTTACTCTCAAATTTCTCTTAAAGTTAACATACATATACTCTGTTAAGTTATGAAACTTATCTTACCTTTCAAGTATTAAAAGGGGAAAAGGGGAGTGGGGAGAAAAAAAAGGGAACTAACAGAAGGAAGAGAAGGAAGAAGGGCCAAAGGAAAAGGGGAAAGAAAGGGGAGGGGGATGGATATAGGAGGGAAAACACACTGAAGGTGGTTGTAATTCAGAAACAAATTACTGGGGAATATGGATAAAGGGGAAAAATGGGAAAATACATAAAGAGGGAAGATAGCATGGAGGGTAATAAAGAGTTAGTAATTATAACTTTGAATGTGAATGGGATGAACTCTCCCTTAAAACATAAGCAAAAAGGAAAGTGGATTAAAACAGAAACCTACAATATGCTACTTACAAGAAACTCATTTGAAGCAAAAAGATACATATAGAATAAAGGTAAAAGGTTGGAGCAAAATATATTTTGTTTCACCTGAAGTGAAAAAAAAGCAGGGATAGGAATCCTTATCTCAGACTAAGCAGCAGCAAAAGTAGCATTAAAAGAGATAAGGAAGGAAACTATATCCTCCTAAAAGGTACCATAGACTGTGAAGCAATTTCAGTACTAAATATGTATGCATGTGATGACATGGCATCCAGATACTTAGAGGAGAAGTTGAAAGAGTTATAGGAAGACAAAGACAGCACAGCTCTTCTAGTGGGAGAACTCAACCTCCTGTTCTCAGATTTAGATAAACCTAACCATAAAATTAACAAGAAAGAAATTAAGGTGGTAAATAGATTGTTAGAAAACCTAGACATGATAGACTTATGGAAGATATAGAATAGGAAAAGAAAGGAATATCTTTTTTCCCCTGCAATACATCACACTTACACAAAAATTGACCATGTACTGGAGCATAAAAACGTAATGATCAATTGCAGAAAGGCAGAAATAGTGAATACATCTTTCTCAGATCATAATGGAATAAAAATTGCATGCAATACTGGGCCAGGGAGATATAGAACCAAAACTGATCAGAAACTCAATAATCTCATTTTAAATAATGAGTGGATCAAACAACAAATTATGTAAGAATTAATTATTTTATCCTAGATAATGACAATAATGAAACAACATACCAAAACCTATTGGATACAGTCAAGGCAGCTGTCAGGGGATATAGTATATCTTTAAATGCTTACATGAAAAAAGTTAGAGAAAGAGGAAATAAATAAACTAAATATACAACTAAAAATATGAAATTAAATGCCCCCAATTAATCACCACATTAGAAATTCTAAAAATTAAAGGAGAAATTAATAAAATCAAAAGTAAGAAAACTATTAAACTAATAAATAAAACCAAGTTGGTTTTATGAAAAAAATTAAAATTGATAATCTTCTGGTTAATTTTGAATTAAAAAAAGATAGAAAAAAACCAAAATTGCCAGGATCATAAGGAAACATGAACTCATCACCAATGAGGAGGAAATTAAAGTAATAATTCAGAAATTATTTTACCTACTCTATATCAATAAATTTGATAATTTAAATGAAATGGACAGATATTTAAAAAAATATGAGTTGCTCAGGTTAAATGAAGAGGAAATTAAATTCCTAAATTATCCTATCTCAGAAAAAGTAATTCAACAAGCCATTATTAAAAACTCTCCAGGGCCAGATGGATTCACAAGTGAATTTTATCAAAAATTTAAGGAACAATTGGTTCCAATTCTATATAAACTCCTTGGAAAAATAGGTGAAGACAGAACTCTGCATAACCCTTTCTATGACACCAATATGGTGCTGTTACCTGAACCAGGAAGAGTTTAAACATAGAAAAAAAATTATGAGTTATCTTCCTGATGAATATATATGCCAAAATCTTAAATAAAATTATAGCAAAATGATTTCAACATGTAATCACTAGGATAATACATTATGACCAAATAGGATTTATCCTATTTGCAGGAATGGTTCACTATTAGGAAAACTGTTAGTATAAGTAATTATATTAATAACAAACCTATCAGAAATTATATGATTATATCAATAGATGCTGGAAAGGTTTTTGAACAAAACATAGCACCCATTACTATTAAAAATGCTAGAGAACATAGGAATAAATGGATTCTTCCTCAGAATAATAAGCAGTATCTGTCTAAAACCATCAACAACCATTATATGCAATGGTAATAGGCTGATGGCATTCCCAATAAGATTGGGGTGAAACAAGGATGACCATTATCATCACTACTATTCAATATTGTATTAGAAATATTAGCTTCAGCAATAAGAGAAGAAAAAGAAATGGAAGGAATTAGAATTGGGAAGGAATGGACAAAACTCTCCCTCTTTGTAGATGACATTATAATATACCTAGAGAATCCAAGAAAATCATCTAAAGAACTACTAGCATTTTTATCAAACTTGCAGGATATAAAATAAACCCTCAGAAATAATCAACATTTCTATATATGACTTCCAAGACACAGTTGAATAGCTACAAAGAGAAATCCCATTCAAAGTAACCTCAGAAGAAATAAAGTACCTGGGAGACTACCTGTCAAGGCAGACTCAGAAACTTTTTGAAAACAAGTACAAAACACCATTCACTCATACAAAAAAATCAGATTTAATTAACTGGGCAAATATCAATTGCTCATGGATAGGCTTAGCTAATATAATAAGAATGACAATTCTACTAAAATTAAATGACTTGTTTAGTGCCCTACCAATCAAAATTCCAAAAAAATTACCTTAGTGAGTTAAAAAAATACAAATAACTACACATGGAGAAACAATTCAAGAATCTCCAGAGATTTAATGAAAAAAAGTACAAAAGAAGGTAGCTTAGCCCTACTAGATCTATAATTATATTACAAAGCAATAGTCATCAACACTATCTGGTATTGGACAAGAAATTGAGTGGTGGATCAGTGGAATAGACTAGGTGCAATACCAGGAAATGATTATAGTAACCTGCTGTTTTATAAACCCAAAGAGTCCAGCTATTGGTATAAAAACACTCTCTTTGATGAAAAACTATTGGGAAAATTGAAAGTTAGTATGGAAAAAACTTAGTTTAGACCAACACCTCACACCCTATACCATGGTCAGATCAAAATGGATACAAGATCTAGACATCAGAAACAATATTATAAGCAAAACAAGAAGATCAAAGAATAATTGACCTGTCAGATCTATGGCATCTAAAGTAGTTTATATCCAAGGAAGAGATGGAGAACATGAGTAAAAACAAACTAGAGGGGGCCAGCTAGATGGTGCAGTGGATAGAGCACCAGCCCTGGAGTCAGGAGTTCCTGAGTTCCATTCTGGCCTCAAACACTTAATAATTACCCAAGTGTGTGGCCTTGGGAAAGCCAGTTAGCCTCATTGCCTTGCAAAAACCCTAAAAAAATAATAAAATAAAAACTAGATAATTTTGATTACATTAAATTAAAAAGCTTTTGCTCAGACAAAACCACTATAACCAAGATCAAAATAATTGTAGTAAATTGGAAAACAATTTTTACTGACAAAGGATTCATTTCTAAAATATACAGAGAACTGAGTCAATTAAAAACAAGCCATTACCCAATTGACAAATGGTTAAACGATATGCAAAGTCAATTTACAGATGAGGAAATCAAAGCGATCCAGACTCATATGAAAAATTGCTCTAAATCACTACTTATTAGATAAATGCAAATTAAAGCATCTCTGAGGTACCACTTCACACCTCTCAGACTTGCCAGTATGACCAGAAAGGACAACGATCAATATTGGAAGGGATGTGGGAAATGTGGGACACTAGTACATTGTTGGTGGAGCTCTGAACTCATCCAACCTTTCTGGAGAGCAATTTGGAATTATGCAAAATAGAAATGTGCATACCCTTTGATCCAGAAATACCACTACTGTGTCTATGCCCTGAAGAGATTATGAAAAAGGATAAAAACATCACATGCAAAAATATTCATGGTAGTCCTCTTAGTGGTGGCAAAGAATTTGAAATTTAGTAAATGTCCATCAATTCAGGAATGGCTTAAGTAATTGTGGTATATGTATGTGATGTAACACATTATTCTATTAGAAATCAGGAGGGATGGGAATTCAGGGAAGCCTGCATGAATTCGAAACTGATGCTGAGTGAGATGCGAAGATCCAGAAGAATACTTTACACCCTAACAGCAACATGTGGGTGATAAGCAACCCTAATGGACTTGCTCATTTCATCAGTGCAACAATGAGGCACAATTTTGGGGTATCTGTGATGGAGAATACCATCTGTATCCAGAGAAAGAATTATGGAGTTTGAACAAAGACCAAAAACTATTAGCTTTAATTTAATTTTTTTGGGGGGGTTGCAAGCCAAATGGGGTTAAGTGGCTTGCCCAAGGCCACACAGCTAGGTAATTATTAAGTGTGAGACTGGATTTGAACCCAGGTACCCCTGACTCCAGAGCCAGTGCTTTATCCACTGTGCCACCTACCCACCCCATTAGCTTTTTTTTTTTTTTAGATTTTTCAAGGCAATGGGGTTAAGTGGCTTGCCCAAGGCCACACAACTAGGTAATTATTAAGTGTCTGAGGTCGGATTTGAACTCAGGTGCTCCTGACTCCAAGGCCAGTGCTCTATCCACTGTGCCACCTAGCCACCCCCCCATTAGCTTTAATTTTAAAAAAACCTCTTATTACGCCATTTTGCTATCTCTTATACTTTATCTTCTTCCTTAAGGATATGATTTCTCTCTCATCATATTCAACTTAGATCAATGTATACCATGGAAAAAATGTACTAATAGACTGCCTTCTATGGAGGGGGATGGGGGAAAGAAAGCAAGATTAGGGGAAAAATTGTAAAACTAAAAATAAATAAAATATTTCTTTTGTAAACAAAAATAAATAAATAAATAATTCAAATACGAAGGAACCACAATGAGGATTACACAAGACCTGGCTGCATTCACATTAAGGCATCGAAGAATTTGGAATATAATCTTCCAGACAGCAAGGGAGCTTAGATTACAACCAAGAATTCACTATCCTGCAAAGCTGAGCCTTTTTTGTCAGGGGAAAATATGGACTTTTAACAAAATAGGACACTTTCAACTTTTCCTGATGAAAAGACCATAGTTAAATAGAAAATTTATTTTTCAAACAGGAGACTCAAGGGATACATGAAAAGGCAAACGGGGCAAAGAAAAAAAAAGCTATTATCCAAGAAGATTAAACTGGTTACATCTCCATCTGGGAGGATGAATCTCATAACTCTTGAGAGTTGTAACTCTGTTAGAGGGAATATACTTAGGTAGAATCAATGAATGTTCATGATATGACCATGATTTTGCTGGAATGATTTAAGGAAGTGGAAGACTGAATGGGTTAAATTACATTTCATGAAAAGGTGCTGAGGTCCTATTGCAATAGAGAGGAAGAAGGAAGGAGGTGAGAACTGCCTGAATCTTACTCTCATCCAATTTGACTCAATGAGGGATTAACACATGCATGCATACACACACACACACACACACACACACACACACATACACACACAAACTCTCACAGAGAGAAAGAATTGTGGAGTTTGAACAAAGACCAAAGACTATTACCTTTAATTTAAAAAAAACTTCTTATCTTATGTCATTTTGCTATCTCTTATACTTTATTTTTCTTCCTTAAGGATATGATTTCTTTCTCATTCAGTTGAGTTTAGAAACTCATCACCATTCAATTATCAAAAAGGGAAGTAGAGGAGGGAAGGAGAGACTGATAGGGAGAGAAGGAAGAAGGGTTAAAGAGAAAGTGGAAAGAAAAGGGAAGGGGGTTGGATAGAAAGGGGTAAACACAACAAAGGGGGTCTTTTCAAAAGCAAAATACTGGGGAATTAGGGATAAGGGGAAAAAGGGAAAAATACAAACAGAGGAGGAGATAGCAAGAAGGGCAATAAAGATTTAGTAATGATAACTTTCAATGAGAATCAGGTGAACTCTCCCAAGACAGAAATGGATAGCAGAGTGAATTAAAAACCATAATCCCACAATATGCTGCTTACAAGAAAGGCATTTTAAGAAGAGAGGCACATACAGAGTAAAGGTAAAAGATTGGGGTAAAATACCTTTCATTTTCCAGAGTACTGGGGAGAAATAATGAATATCTTCTTCTCTCTAGGGCTGTCACACATACAATTAATGCTTCATCATCAAAACTGAGAAGGGAGGGGGCAGCTATGTGGTGCAGTGGATAGAGCATTGGCCCTGGTGTCAGGAGTACCTGGGTTCAAATTTGGCCTCAGACAATAATTGCCTAGCTGTATGACCCTGGGCAAGTCACTTAACCCCATTGCCTTGCAAATACCAAAAAAGCAAAAAACAAAAAACAAAAGAAAAACCAAGAAGAACATCTAACCATTGGATATTAGCTAGTGACAGTAGTACTGATCATTACTGTGGAATCCTCTGAAAATTTCATTTTTTCCTATAGTAATTAGGAATAGAGGATCCAATGGGAGATCAAAAATTAGTGAAATTGTGAATTCCTTTTTAAGAAAGATTAAAATTCTACTTTATGTTATGTTAAATTTTTAGAGACTGGAGTTTATTCACTAAAATAGAGAGAGGGTATAGAATTTGACATTTTCCTGAGTATTTAGCAAAGTAATAGATTCATTATTGTTTTATTTGTTCATTCAACCTTTCCCAGAAGTTTATATGATGGTTTATATTCAGAAAGGGCTCACAAGTACAATAGCAATGATTCATCTTGAAGCAGATTCATCTTTATGTTTTTTTTCCCTTTCACATATCTCATTTCATTGAGAGATCAATGGTTGGTTGGTTTGTTGATTCTTGTACTTCGTTATCAAAGAAGACCAAAATGACATCACTTTGAGACAAATTACAGTGTGTCCTACTGTGGAGGATCAGGCCAATATGAGCTCAGAATGCTCTACCTCAGATTGGGGACAAATAGTCTATGTGAATATTTGGGGTAGGTACTCTAAACTTATCATGTTTCCTTTGAGCTGCTTCAATTCTGCCTTCCTCATAGAAAGTGGCACCTTCACTGATGAGGGTCTGCCATGCTGGGCAGTCCTGTGCCAGTATCTCCCATGATGTACACTCATTTGCAAAGTTCTTCAGTAAGACCTTCAGGGTGTTTCAGTATTGCTTCTTCTGACCCCCCTGTGAATACTTGCCCTCTGTGAGTTCACTGTAATATAACATGCTCAGTCCATCATAGCTGCAGTCTCTGTAGTAATGTTGGAATGCTAGGCAGTTTAGCTCAAAAAAATACTTCACTGTCTGATATCTTCTTCTGCCAGGTGATCTTCAGAATCTTCTTAAGACAATTTAAATGGAAGTTTCACAGGCATATAGCAATGTGACCAGCATAAGAGCTCTGTAGACCTTGGTAGTCAGTCTAATACCTCTTCTCTCCCATGCTTTCTTTTGGAGTCTCCCCAATACTGAGCTAGCTCTGGCAATGTGAGTTTTAACCTCACTGTCAATGTGTACCTCCCTGGAAAGGACACTGACAAGGTAAGTGAACTTTGTCCACTGTACTCAAAACTTCTCCATTTGCTGTAATCAATAGTTCCACATATGGAGGTTTTGTTGGTGTTAATTGTTAGACCAAAATTAGTACAAACAGCAGAGAACCAATCCATACCTTGTTGCATCTCAGCTTCAGAGACTGCACTGAGTGCACAGTCATTTGCAAACAGAAGATCATGAATCAACACTCCCTCCACTTTTTATTGGCTTGTAACCTTTTCAGTTAAAGAATTTGACATCAGTATAGTAGCTGAACTTGAACTTGAAGCCTTGTTCATCCTCAGTAAAGATATTTTGATAACATGGCTGAAAACTGTGCTAAAAAGCATGCAAATAAGGACACATCCTTGTTTTACTCCATTGATGATAGGGAAATCTTGAGAGCATTACCCACTATCCAGAACCCTGGCATGCATGCCATCATGGAATTGATGTGCAATATTGATGAATTTCTCTGGGCAACCAAATTTTGACATAATTTTCCATAAGTTTTTGTGACTGACAGAATCAAAGGTCTTGGTCAGATCTACAAATGTTGTATACAGATCTCTGTTCTATTTGTAGCATTTCCTGAGATTCTTGTTCTTCTACCCTTTCTGAAACTATACTGGCTCTCAGCAAGATGACTAACTTTCAGATGAAGGATCAGACTCTAACAAATATCTTAACAGCAGTGACTAAATGAAAAACACCCCCTGTAATTGTCACAGGACAATTTATTAATTTTACCTTTAATGAGATGGACAATGGAGGCATCCCTGAATTCTTGGGGGAATAGTCACTTCATGCCATATAGTATAAATATATAATACGTTACACTGAAAGACAGCTAGGTCCCAATTAGTATGAATAATGAATCCTGTGATTTTGTGCTTCATTCCAATTTTGGGAAGGAATCAATTACTATGTTTTACATAATTTAAACTTCAAATAGTGAGAATTTAGATCATTGTGATTGCTTTCTTAATTCCTTATTTGTGCTAATTAGGATGTAGATGTATTCAAACTTGATTCAATATTAAAATGTTTAATTCTATTGTCTGGACTTGATCTTATAATCACCAGACCCCTATTTTTTAATTAAATTTTACTTCCTGAAGAAATGTGTACTTACTGTCTATGTGTTATCATTCATGAAATGTATGATTGTAAAAGCAGGCAAGCTACTCATGAAATAAGACTAAAGACAAATTACCTGATGGTATCTTATGTAAGGTTAAATGATTTAGTGGAAGCCCAGACATATTGGGTGAATCTAAATGGAGGATTTATGGAAGAACATGTTTAACTTTTCTTAGGAAGTGAAGATGGGTGCATAGTCTACATTGATGGGCTTCAGGATTCACTGAAGCATTGGAAGTTCTGTGTGGCAACTATAGTTTAATTATCTGGATCCCTGTCTAAGTATTTAGTGTAGAAAAAGTGGGAGGTATACTTTACCTCATTTTCTTGAGATTTAAGAAAATGTATAGATAAGAAAAGTTGTTACTCTGTGTGAGATTAAATCAATTCAAAGGCTTTTATTAAATGCCATTCTGAGTTTGTGGAGCAGGGAGAAGAGACTGATCCTTCGAAGAATATAAAGGAATAGTCAGGCAGGAGGAGACTCCACATAAATAAGTATCCCAGAAGTCAAGGGAAAAAAAAATGACCATGATGAAGGCATATTTGACAGTATCAAGAAGTTCAGAATGGTCAGTATATTTAAGCATTAGAAAAATGTCATTAAACTTCACAGGAGGAGATAATTTATTGCCTTGGAGAACAGTTGCAAAAGATGGATCAGAAGTACATCAAAACAAATTGAGAAGAGAAAACATGAGGAAATTAGACTACAAACAAGAGTCAACTACCCAGAACAACTGAGCATATTCTTTCAGGAGAAAAGATGAATACCAATGAAATAGAGGACTTTCAAATTTTCCTGATGAAAAATAAGAGCTAAACAGAAAATTTGATTTTCAAATATTTTATTGCATCTGCAAGTATTTTAAGTGCAATTTTTCTTTCACTTAAACCCATTGCCTTGCAAAACAAAATAAAACAAAACAAAAGATATTTATAAAGCATGTAACATAGTATGTATAGTATCTAGCATTCAGTGGGTGCCTGATAAGCAGATTCCCAAATATTTTATTGCATCTGCAGTTATTTTAATAGCAATTTAAAAAAATTTCTTTCATTTATTTCCTCAAAGCTTTTTTTAAAACTTAAATTACTTACACTAATCTTTTTGTTTAATATTTTAAAAATATAAATAATTTTGGAATGGACAGTTGTTACTTCACTGTTACAAAATGAGCAAATGTTAATACTTGGATTAGACTTGCAACCTATTGTATGTTAAGCTTAGTGAATTATTCTCTAGATCAGTGAGTTTCATTGTGTAGTATGTGAACCCACAGGGGAACATATGAAAATTCATTAGAATATGAAAGGCAAATATTAGAATTAATAATAGCAACATAATTGCAGCCAGAGTTGCAGGCTTGTTCTACCTTCCATCCTCTGCCTTCACCTAGTGCCAAATCTGTAGTCAGTGGCGGGTCCATCTCTGTCAGGCACTCCTTTCATATCCCATTCTAGACATCATTTCTACAAGCCCCCATTCTACTGTCAACAACAGTTTATATCCCTTTTTTTTAGTTTTTTTTGTTGTTTTTTTGTAAGACAATGGGGTTAAGTGACTTGCCCAAGGCCACACAGCTAGGTAATTATTAAGTGTCTGAGGCCAGATTTGAACCCCATACTCCTGACTCCAGGGCTGGTGCTCTATCCACTGCGCCATCTAGCTGCCCCATACAGTTTATGTCTCTTAAGTCCCCAGAAACAGGGAATAATAAGTAGCTTGCTCAAAGTTATGAAGCTAATAATTAATAAAGGCCTGGTTTGAACTCAGGTTTCAACTGCATACAAGTTTAGCATTTTTTCTCTATTATGCTGCATTATTAGTTATCAAAATATATTTACTTGATGCAGATTGCAATCCTCAGAAGCCACTTTCAAGATTTTCCCACACAAATCATCCTTCTTTGGACATTCCTCAATGATTTTCCTGCCACTTCAAAATCAGCTAGGCTGATATTCACATATACTAAAAAGTCCATTTCTGTGCATATTCTGAAGCTTTTCCAGCCTGAAACAATCAATCAAACACAAAACCAATAATTTATTAAGTCCCTATTCTGTGCAAACACCATGTTAAATTCTGGAGATTAAAGGACATAACTGATACTTCTCTGCCCCAAGAAAGCTTACATTCAATAAACAATAAAACACAGTTTCACTTTTACACAATGATTGATTTCTGCTCTACTGATAAAAAACTTTGAAAATCCAGAGTAGCTTCCTCACCAAGATGAGTTACTAAGAAATTTGGAGAAAGACTTGCCTCTAATAAAATTAAAATTCTAAGTGTAGAATACTAAATTATCCCCCCCCCCCAAATGCTTTCTCTTAATATAGAACCAAGTAGCCATGGCTGTATCTTGGCAAAAGTAATTATACTGTTTTGAATCATTTATTTCTGTTGTGCCTATCAGTCATAAAACAACAACTTTTAGTCATACAAAATAGGTAATTTGCAGTTGAAATAGCTTTATATATGAAGAGGTTTCTGGATAAAATGTAAGAACTCATTTTTACAATATGTATTTGCTTTGGCAATATGTATTCATGACTGGAAGCTGAATATGTTATTATATCAAATTTTTCTTATTTGGCCAAATCTAACCATCAGAAACTAAATTGCTTTTAGTTAGGAAAACATGTTTTTTTCAGATAATACTTCAGTAAATGTTGGGGTAGATTGGTGTCCTACTATCATTAGGATTCAGTGATGGGGGAATAAAGAATTTATTGGTATATGTGGAAATATTTATTTATTTAAAATAGTTTAGGATACAAAGGGAATGATCTATAATTTTTATTAAAATATCTATTTCCTTAAAAATTATTATAATATTATGCCTGCATAAAGAATGAGGGAGTAGTTATAATAGTACTGTTCTTGGAGTCAAGAAATTCTGAATTCAAATCCTATCTCTGAAACTAGCTGTGTGACTCTATATAAATCAATTAATTATTTTGTGTGTCAGAAAATACACAGGTTTAAGAAAGACACAGATAGGTCATGATTCGTGTGGGAGACAGACAATCATGGTGGATATTCTCTACTAAGGCTACCAAGAGGGTTTCTCTTGCAATACATAGTAAAATATATTTTGAATGTAGGCAGTTATAGGGTGAGGGACATTTTGTCCTCTAGAGTCTGGTTAGCCCTGCAGCCTTGTCAATTGCTGATAACTCTTCTTTCAAACTTTGGAAAGAGAAAGCAAGATGTAACATTGAATGAAAGCAAACTCTAAGAAAAGGCTATTACAGTGTTGCCATACTCTAAGTGTGACAATCAACCATCATGTTAGGGAGTGAACCAACATTTGGGTGATACTGTGGGCAGGAAATCAACTGAAGAGAAACATTCTTATCTCCCTGGATTTTTGTACATTAGTTGGAAGTCCTAAATAGTTAGTTCATCCTGTTCTTTAGTTCTGCCTATCATGAAATCAGAGAACCTTTGACATTTATGAGAACTATTTTTGTATAGTTTTATGACTACTAAGAAATGTTTTTAAGAGTGAAGAAAAAATTATTGGTATTCATTTGTTTTTTATTTTCTGAGTACTATATTTACAAAGTATTTAGTACAGAGTTATACTCAATGAGAAGGAAGTATTGATTTGAATGGTATTTGGTCCCTCAGATAAAAGAATTAACATGATTTGTGCATGGGAATTTTCAAGCTTCACACAACTGGGAAGTGCCGATAATGATTTGAGCATATTCTCCTGGACCAGTTAAGTCTTCAGAAAGTTTTCATTTCCTTGGGATTGCAATGGGGTGAAATAGGAAGAGAACTGTGTCAAACACAGAAGAGATTTCCTTCTTTTTCTTCCCAAGCATCACATCTCTTACTCGGAGCATGAGGTTTATACTAGTCTATCTAAGAAAACAAAAACAAAAACAAAATACAAACAACAAAATATATTCATTAACCATATTCTTTGTATCATTGCCAAATAATCACCTCCAAAAAGAAATTTTTTAGCAAAATATTTGCTTAAGATAAATAACAAACTCATTCATTCTGTATCTTTACATGTGACTAAAGCATATGATTATCTTAAGTGAATAGAAAGATATGCCTTTTTCTTGTCATATTGAAGAACTATGAGATAAACAATAAAGAAAAGATTTCAACTCTAAAATTCTGAAGTAAAACTTTAAAAATCAAAGCATTAGCTACTTGGAAAATTTGCATAAAAGAATATTTTAAAAACTACATGGCATACATGGCAATAGATGAAAAATAAAGTTGCAAAGGTGAAGGAAACTGTTTTATCAATACAGAGTTCAAAGACATTCTTTATTTGGCATTAGGCCTATTGGAGCTTTCACCACCATTAATCATCTTCTTTCTCATCAACTTCACTTAATGAAAAGACCTGAGAAGGACTTATTTTCACCTTGAAGGACCATGCCACAAAATTAGCTTTAGATTATGATACTTGTCCAGTTTCCTGAGAGAGGTTAATATACCCTTTCTTGTTTTCAAGAAAAGTTTTATAAAGGGAAAACTGTCTGATTCTTTTATTTTTCTCAATTCCTTCCTCCCAATACTATTTTCCTTGTTAAAATTACTTCTTTAAAGGGCAATAACACATAGTATAGGTGGTTCTAAAGTATCAAATAGATTTGCTTTTCCAATATAAAGGAAAATAAAATGTTGTATGTAAGAAAATTGTGCATGATTCAGAAGCTACAAGATAGATTTGTCAAAGTTACCTATTATTACAACTAATTCACAGGTGTGTAGAACTGGTCTTGATATCCTCAAATATAAGTTATAGATTTAGAATCCAAAGACATGAATTCAAATCCAGATTCTCCTTATTGTCTCAGTGACTGATAAATGCTTTTATTTCTCAGATTCTTCACTTATAAAATGAAAGGATTGAATTAGAATCTCTAAGGTTTCTTGTAGTTCTAAATTCTACAACTAAAGGGATTTCCTGGATTAATGACTTTTTTTCCATTTTAGTGTGGACTGACATACTCATTTAGAGAAGTATAGGAACAAAAATAGTAAATGTATCTTAAATCATGTTCTTCCTTTCTTAGGCTGCTTTAGATGTTTGTGTTGATCCAAGAAGAGGGGTAGTTGGTCTTTGATAAAATGTGTCTGTGAATCTACTACCACCATCAAACTCATGCACCATTTGCAGAATACAAAGAATAGATAATAAGATCTGGGATATTATGAAAATATTAATCAGAAATGTCCCATATCCCCTTCTGATGTGTGGAAATATTTCTATAACTGAATTGGGGGGGTATACCCTGATTGGTTCAAAATTGATCATTTTACTGAGGACTAATTTGTTACTCATGCTAGCCCTAGAGTCAGTCTAAGCACTCTGAGAATGCACAATCCAGGAGGAATTCTGTGGAGTGACTTTTTTAAAAACCAAGAGCAGGAGATGGGGAGAGGATTTTTCTCTCCTCCCTTCACATTGGCAATACTGTTTTAAAATGAAACTATTTCCTAAGTAAAAGTTACTGTATACAGGAGAGAGTAGAAACACATTCTTCAAAAAGAGAGTCTGACCCTTAAAATAAACTGGCCTAAGGAGACCAGTTGAGCAGCAAATTAGCAGATATGAGAATACATATGGAGTCTACAATGAGGTAAAGGACATTAAAACCCTATGTTATCAAAGTATGATGCCTGGGACATTTTGTGTGTGCATGTATATGTACAAGAACACATATGTATGATGTGTGGACACATTGTATGTTATGCATGCATGTTTTTGTTTTTGGTGCTTGTGTGCATATGTGTATGCATGCATGTTAGTACATGTGTATATCTCTTAACACATAACTACAATGTGCATATATAGAAACTATATATTCATGTATGTCACATATATGCCTGTGCATACATATTGGTCTACATGGTGTTTGCTTTTGAAATTTCCAGAGAAATGTCAGGAGATGAACGAAGGTCTGTACATGATGCTTATTGATTTAACCAAGGTCTTTGATACTATCAATAGTGAAAATATGTTAAATATCTTGGAGAAATTTGGTTGCAGAGAATTCTGTTCTTGTTTCATGATGGCATGTTTGCAAAACTTCCCCAGTCACCAATGGAATGAAGCAGAGCTGTATGTTTGCTTCCATTCTTTTTAGCATGAATTTTTAGGGTTTTTTTTTGCAGGTCAATGGGGCTAAGTGGCTTGCCCAAGGCCACACAGCTAGGTAATTATTAAGTGCCTGAGACTGGATTTGAACCCAGGTACTCCTGACTCCAGGGCCGGTGCTTTATCCATTGTGCCACCTAGCTGCCCCTTTAGCATGATTTTTTAAGCAATGGCATTAGACCTTTCAATGGGGATAAAAATAACACCCAGTTCAACTCCAGCACTGATGTAAATTATTTCACTTGAAAAGGGCATAAAATAAGACTAAAATGGAAGTACATTTGGTGTATGACTTTTTTTTCCCAGATGATTGTGCACTCATTACAGCTACTCTGTCTAAGATAAAAGAGAATATGAATTGATTCTCTGTCATTCATATTGATTTTGTTCTAACAATTAACACTAAGGGTGAAGGGAGCAGAACCAGGAGAACAATGTACACATTCACAAGAACATTGTGAGATGATCAGCCTTGATGGAACCAGCTCCTCTTAGCAGTTCAGAGAACTAGGACAACCATATTATACCATTTATAGACAGCCCCCCCCAACAAAATGAACTTTCAGACCTTGATGAACACTTTATATAAATTATGTCTTATGTAGCTCTTTCCCTTAATCCTAATTCCTTATACTGAAAATGACTAAAATGTAAAACATATTTACAAAAAATATGTATGCACAATGTTAACCCGACTGTTGGCCACTGAGACTGAGGGACTCAAGGGACTTCAAAATTGAACGTATCCTCTAATATCTTCCAGCAATAACATCACTAGGACTATATCTCAAAGATATATAAAGAGGAGAAAGGAGCTATTTATACAAATATATATATATATATATATATATATATATATGTGTGTGTGTGTGTGTGTGTGTGTGTGTGTGTGTGTTTGTATCTTTTTATGGTAGCAAAGAATTAGAAATTGATTGGGTGTCCTTTAATTTGGATTTGGTTTTTGAAAGTCAAATGTAGTTTTTCCAAAAGCCTATTTTATGGAGTAGTCACACAAAACAATCACTCAGAAGTGATACAAGGATATTCCCAAAGTCTCTCTGAAGAATGTTGGTATTAATTTGAGATATAAGAAACACTGGCATGGGACTGTCCATTGTGGTATATTCACATCAAAGAAGGCATTGTGTTGTATTAGCAACACAGAACTTTTGTAACTAAAAAGACAAGCTAGATAAGCAAATTTGAAATCATCTCCATCTCAAATGTTCCCATAGACCAATTGTGCCTAACCTGTAGAAGAACTTCCCAAACTCATATTGGTCTGATCTGGCACAGTCAGAAACACAGTCTATTGACTCCAGCATCATTGTTGTTATTTGTTCACCCCTGATGCTTTTATTTTTGTAACTGATATTTTATTTTTTCCAAATACATGCTATGGAAGTTTTTTTTAATATTCATCCATAGGCAAATATATATTTTTAAGTTACAAAATTTCCTTTCCAAAAAACAAAAAACAAAACAAAACAAAAAAGGGGCTGCTAAGTGGCACAGTAGATAAAACACTGGCCCTGGCATCAGGAGGACCTGAGTGCAAATCTGATTTTAGACACTGAATATTTACCTAGCTGGGTGACCTTGAGCAAGTCACTTAACCCCATTGCCTTTCAAAAATCCAAAAAACAATCCAAAACAAAATTTCCTTCAACCCTCCTTTCCCTGCGCTCCCTCCCCCAGTAGCAAACAGTCGGGTTAACATTGGACATACATATTTTTGATAAACATATTTTACAGATTAGTCATTTTCAGTATGAGGAATTAGGATTAGGGGAAAGAGATACATAAAAGATAATTTGTCTAAATTTTTCTTCAGGGTCTGAAGGGTTTTTTTTTTTATCCATAGCTGGTATAATATGGTGGCCCTAGTTCTCTCAACTGCTAAGAGGAACTGTTACTATCAAGGCTGTTCTTCTCACAATGTTGTTGTGAATGTTTACACTATTCTTCTGGTTTTATTCCCTTTGCTCAGCATCAGATCCTGCAACCCATTCCATGATACTCTAGTCTGACCATTTATGGCTTCTTATAGAACAATGGTATTCCATAGTATTCACATGCCATAACTTGTTTAGCCATTCCCCAATTGATGGTCATCCCCTCATTTTCCAGTTCTTTGCTGCTACAAAGAGAGCACTATGAAGATTTTAGAACATATGGGACTTATCCCATTTTTTTATGATTTCTTCTGGATTCAGGCTGGAATTAAATTGGTGTGTCAAAGGAATGAGCAAGTTTTATTGGTCTTTGGGCTTAGTTCTGTATTGCTATCCAGAAAGACTGGAGTCATTCACAACTCCAACAGCAATGCATTAATGTCCCAATCCTCCCACAATCTCTCCAACATTGATCAGTTTCCTTTTTGTCATTTTAGCCAATCTGAAAGGTGTGAGGTGATATCTCAGAGTTGTTTTAATTTGCATTTCTCTAATCAATGATGATTTGGAGCATGTGATTATATATAGCATTAATTTCTTCATTTGAAAACTGTTTATTCATATCCTTTGACCATTTATCAATTGGGGAATGACTTATAACTTATGAATTTGATTAAATTCTCCATAAATTTTGGAAATGAGACTTTTATCAAAACTCCTAGGTGTGAAAACTGTTTCCCAGCTTTCTGCTTTCCTTCTAATTTTGGCTGCATTGATATTATTAGTACAAAAACTTTTTAATATAATATAGTCAAAACAATTCATTTTATAGTTTATAATGTACTGTACTTATTGTTTTGTCTTAAATTTGTCCCCTTTCCATAGATCTGATAGAGTATTTCTTGGTCTATGGTATTGCTCTTTATGTATAAATTCTGTAATTTTGAGCTTATTTTGGAATATGGTATGAGATGTGGGTCTATGCCTAGCTTTTGCCATACTATTTTCCAGGTTTACAAACAATTTTTGTTAAATAGTGAACTCTCATCCCAGAAGATGATGTCTTTGGGTCTGTCAAACAGTAGATTGTTTAATCATTTAGTGTGTTTTCTTTTGCACCTATCTTAAACCGCTGATCCATTACTCTATTTAGTAACCAAAACAGGCAGTTTTGATGACTGCCACTTTATAGTTTAATTTTAACTCTGATAGAGCTAGGCCACCTTACTTTTTTAAATCAGTTCCCTTGATATTCTTGACCCTTTATTACTACATAAATATATATATATATGTATTATATTATATATATTATATACTATTTTATTACTAGTTTTTCTAGCTCTGAAAAATAGTTATTTGGTAGTGTGATTGGTATGGCACTGAATAAGCAATTTAATTTGAGTAGAGTTGTCATTTTTCTTATATTAGTTAGAGCTACTCATGAGTATTTTCCATTTTTCCAATTATTTAGATCTGACTTTATCTGGGTGATAAGCGCTTTATGATTTTGTTTTGTCTTGAGAGGTAGATCCCTAAGTTTTTATTGCTGTCTATAGTTACTTTCTTTTTTATCTTCTTCTCTTTTTTATCTCTCGCTCTTAGGCTTTGTTGTTCATACACACACACACACACACACACACACACATATATATATATATATATATATATATATATATATATATATATACACACACACATATATGTATATATAATATATATTATATTATAATAATATAGTAATTATATTATATATATATGTATATATAAATGCTGATGATTTATGTAGATCTATTTTATTTCCTGCTACTTTGCTGAATTGGTTAATTGCTTAAAGGATTTTTTCTTTAAGATGATTTTCTTGGGTTCTCTATGTATACCATCATATCAATTGCAAAGAGTGAAAGCTTTGATTCTTCCTTGCTAATTTTGATGACTTCAATTTTTTTTCTTCTCATTGTTTAACTAGCATTTCTAATACTATACTGAATAGTAATGGTGATAATGGGCATCCTCGTTTCATCCTTGGAAATGCTCTGAGTTTTTACCCCATTGCCTATAATATTTGTTGGTGGTTTTATAGAGATACTTTTCATTATTTTAAGGAAAATTCCATTTATTCCTAAACTTTCCAACATACTTTTAGGGTATTTTTTTTGCAAGGCAATGGGGTTAAGTGGCTTGCCCAAGGCCACACAGCTAGGTAATTATTAAGCATCTGAGACTGGATTTGAACTCAGGTACTCCTGACTCCAGGGTCAATGCTCTATCCACTGAGACACCTAGCTGCCCCCAACACTTTTTATATTAATGGATGTTGTATTTTATCAAAGGCTCTTTCAGAATTTATTGAGATAATCATATGATTTATTTTGGTCTTGTTATTGACATGTTCAATTATATTGATTACTTTTCTAATATTGAACCATCCTTGCTTACCTGGTACAGATCCTACCTGATCATGGTATATTATCCTGGTAATGACTTGCTATGGTCTCAGTGCTAAAATTTTATTTAAGATTTTTGCAACAATATTCGTTAGAGAGATTGGTCATCTTGGACCTCTTCAATGGAGAGACAAGACCCAATTATACCCATATACTGTGGCTACAATCTCTTCAATTATATTTGACCCTTTAATTATCCTAAGAAAAGTAAAGTTCTCAAGAATTAGAAGGATTATATCTTCCTTTTTAGGGCTATATACAATTTTATGTTCTTGTGTTTGTCGATTGAATTCCCTTTTGAGGTCTGGTCTTTGTGACAGGAAATTCAGGAAGACCTTTATTTCATTGAACATTCATCTTTTCACCTGACAGTACATGCTGAATTTTGCAAGGTAGTAAATTTTAGTTTGTAACCCAGTTCTTTTGCCCTCTAATAGTTATGGTATTCCGGGTCTTACCATCCTTCATTGTTGAAGCTGATAGTTTCTGTGCGAGTCTGATTGTCTTTCCTTTGTAAAGTGTTTTCTTTTTGATGCTTACAATATTCTCTCCTTTATTTGAGAGTTCTGGAATTTGTCTATAACAGCCCTTGGAGTTTTTATCCTGGGATTTCTTTATGGAGGGATTCTGTGTAAGCTTTCAATGGTTATATCATCTTCTTGTTCTAGTAGATTTGGACAGTTTTCCCTAATAATTTCCTGCATGATGTTTTCCAAGATTTTTTTTTCAATCTAGGCTTTCTAGTAATCCAGTGATTCACAGATCATCTCTCCTGGATTTATTTTTCAGGTCATTTGTTTTTCCTAAATGGTACTTTACATTTTCTTACATTTTTTTCAGCCTTTTTATTTTGTTTGATGGAATCTTTTAGTTTTGTAGACTAATTGGCTTCTACTTGTTTAATTCTAATTATTAGGGTTTTATTTTCTTCAGTTACTTTTGTGTTTGTTTTTTTAAAGGTGTGGAATTCTCTGATCAATTTTTTACAATTTTTCTGCATGACTCTCATTTCCTTTTTCTATTTTTCTTCTTTTGCTCTTCTTTTGTTTTTAAATTCTTTTTAAACTCTTCTATGAGCTTTTCAATTTGAATGCAATTCATAGATTGTTTTGAGATTTCCCTTGTGATTTTTTCACTGATTTCTTCTTCCTATGGCATTGTTACCATATTTGCCTGTAAAGTAGTTTTCTGTAGTGAGTGCTCTTTTAGCTCTTTTGCTCATCTTTGTTGTTTTTAGCTCTGTTCTGTGGTATAAGGAGTATAGTTCCAAGTTTTTTAGGCTGGGAATGGGGTCTGATCCCTAGCTTGTCACTAGCCAACATGTTGCCTTTGCAGAGGTTTGTTTCATCCTTTATGCCCAGTTTTTGACTTAGCTGTAGTTTGTTCCTGACCAGATCAGGAAAAGGTCTGTGCAGAGCTTGTCAAATTTGCATCTCAAAGAATGGCTTTCAATGTGTGTATTAGATGGAGGATCATCCTGAGAAGACAAGAAAAACTGCTCTGGTCTTCTAGACAAGAGATGAATTCTTATCTTTTTGACACTTTGGTAGAGGAGACAGTAATGCTGGAGAAAATCAGATCTTGTTAGTTTTGACACAGGAACAGATCTTATGGACAGGTTAGATAATCATCAAATATAATCAATGACATACAGAAGAATAACTTGATTGATGAGCTGCCAAAAATTTTATGATTTTGTGTCAGATTGTCCCCAAAATTTTCTGTTGTAGTTGACATTTGTAAGTATACCATCCATCCATAAGTTTTGATAAGGTCCTAGAGAATTAGCTTTCACTTATAAAACTAACTTTGTTGTTTCATTTTAGTCTAAGGAAAATTATGGTTAACAACTATCTAGGTGCCGGGACCTCTATTGTTGTCAAGCTGTATTGGGACATGGACTGTACTGTTGACTAAAAGCCTCCTACTGACTTTCCCGCTCTCCTGCCTCCTGGGCTTTACTTCCTTTTCCCTCAATGAGACAGACCTTCACTGAAGATCCTCCTTAATGTCTACTGTTGAAAACTTTGAATCTGCTCTTTTTTTGGTGGGATCTGAAGCTCGAATGTCAGTGCAGGGGCTTCATTATCTTTGGTAGGGAAAAGCTCCAGGAACATATTAATTTCACACCTACATCTTGGCTCCTCCACCCTCCATTCTTTTTTTTAGCATTTTATTTGTTTTCCAATTATATAAAATAGTAATATGTACCCATCATTTTTTGCAAGGTTCTAAATTCTACAATTTTCATCCCTTCCCTCCCCCCCCAGAAGACTGTCTGACAGTCTCTAAATTATTTCCATGCCATACATTGATGCAAATTGAATGTTATAAGAGTAAACATAAGAATATACAACCCCACTCCCCCCCCCAAGAAGATGAAAAATCTCTAGAACAGAGAGAGAGAGAGAGAAAAAAAATTGTACTTCAGTCTGTGTTGAGATTTCAACGGCTCTGTCTCTAGGGTGAGTTGCTTTCTTTATCATGAGTCAACCAGAGAAGTTGCTTCAATATTTTTCCCTCAGTTGCTATTACTAGCTGTACCTACACTCTATTTCTCCCCACTCTCATTTATTCTATTCTCTTTCTCTCTCCTTTCATCCTGGACCTGTCCAAAAGTGTGTTGAATCAGAGTATCCTCTCCTTCGATCTTCCCTTCCTTCTATCACCTATTCCCCCTTCCCTCCCCCATCCCCCCTCATCCTGTCCCTTTCCTCCCATCCTTCTCCAGGGCAAGATAGATTTCCTCACCCTATTAAGTGTGTATGTCATTTCCTCCCTGAGCCATTTCCGATGAGAATGAAGGCTCTTTCAATCCTCTTTGCCTTTCCCCCTCCACTCCATTGAAAAAGCTTTTTCCTGACTCTCATGTCAGATCTCCTAGCTTCTTCTTCATCTCCTTTTCCTTCCTCCCAGTACTTCTCCCATTGCCCACTGACTCCATCCCTTTACCACATCATACCATTATATTCCACTCCTTCCTATGTCCTGTCTATATATACTCCTTCTAACAGCTCTTATAATTGAGAAAGTTCATATAAATTATCAGTATCTTCTTCTCTTTCAG